>NC_092050.1:50009924-50309924 GCF_003086295.3 Arachis hypogaea
ACCGTCCATCATCATTCTCACCTATGAACCGTGACTGACAACCACTTCCGTTCTACATGCAAACAAGCTTGAATGCGTATCTCTTGGGTTTCTAATCTAAGATTGGAACCTTCGTGGTATAGGCTAGAATTATTGGCGGCCATTCTTGAGATTCGAAAAGTCTAAACCTTGTCTGTGGTATTCCGAGTAGGATCTGGGAAGGGATGACTGTGATGAGCTTCAAACTCGCGATTGTGGGTGATGACAAGTCATCTAGCTATTTTAACTAGTCTTTTCCTTTTGTTTTCATTAGAATTATGCACTTTCTTGAACCATAAGCAAGCTAATTGAGTAGATTTTCATGTTTCCCTTGATTGAATCACTATGTATGAATTCATGCCATTTCATGAGGTTTTATGCTATAATTGTTGCATATTATGATAGAATGGATATCTCATGATTATGAGCATAGCTTTGATGTGTTTGGTTGATTAATGATAGGTGAAGAAAGCTTGGAGAAAGGTTGAAGCAAGAAGGAATAGCTAGGAGTAAAGAGAAGACGAGGGAATAAGTGAAATTGAACCAGGAAGCAAAAAGCTGGACCTAAAGTTAGCATCAAACTTTTGCACAAACTTTTGGTTGAAAAGTTAGCCCCAACGTTAGCCCCCTAACTTGGAGGCTAACGTTGGAACTTGAAAATCACTCCCTGGGTACCAAAAGTTTGCGCCAACGTTAGCCCCTAACTTTGAGGCTAACGTTGGCACATGAAATTCACCCCTGGGCACCAAAAGTTTGCGCCAACGTTAGCCCCTAACTTTGAGGCTAACGTTGGCATGAAGAAAACCTCCCTGGGCACCAAAAGTTTGCGCCAACGTTAGCCCCCTAACTTGGTGGCTAACGTTGGCACATGAAATCACAAGGAGGAGCAAAAGTTTGCGCCAACGTTAGCCCCCTAACTTGGTGGCTAACGTTGGCGCCACAAGTACACAAGGTAAGGCCAACGTTCATATCAGCAAAGTGGTGTTAGCTGATATGAAAAGTTGGAGCTAAAGTTAGACCCCTAACTTTTGCTCAAACTTTTGGTCCAACTTTTGCAAAACTCAAACCCGGTTCAATTGGTTCAGTTTGGTTCTTCTCCAAACTTCAAGAGCAATCAACCAAGGCCTCTTTCAACCCAATTCCACCAAGAGCAAAGGCCCAACTCAAGGCTTGAAGATCATTGGAAGAAAGTGCATAAATAGGATAGAATTCAAGTTCTTCGGGGAGCTTTCCTTTTGAATTTTCATAATAGTTTTCGGAGAGCTTTGGATATTGAGTGATCTTTAATTTCTTTGTCTTGGAGAAGGAGAATTCACTTCTCTTCCTCTTCATTTTATTGCTTTCTATTTCAATTGCAATTGTCTTGGATCTTGGGTTGGAGAATTGAAGGAATTCTGTTTCAATCTCATCCTTGGATCTCTCTGCTTTGTTTACTGCAATTTAATTTCCGTTTCTGTTACTTGCTTCTCATCTACTTTCCTTACAATTTACAATTTTCTTGCAATTGTTCTTGTTGGATCTAGGAAGGCATTGAGATCTAGACTTGGCTTTCTAGTCTCTGGGTCCTGAGATCTGATTTCCCATTTCAATTCTCTGTTTACTACTTTATATGTTCATTTACTTTTCTGTTTTGGATCCGATTCAATCCCAATTCCCTTCTACTTCTCTGCTTGATGCAATTTACTTTTCCTTGTTTAAATTCTGCAAATCCAATCCCCAATTCCCTTTACAATTCCAGCCATTTACATTTCTTGCACTTTAAGATTCCGCAATTTACATTTCTTGCATTCTAAGTTTCTGCTATTTAATTTCTTGTTCTTTAAGATTTAGCACTTTAATTCCCTGTTCTCTTTACTTCCATGCAATTTAATTACTGCAAAGTACAAAACACTCAACCAAATCTTGATTCGCTTGACTAAATTAACCACTAAGCTAAAATTGCTCAATCCTTCAATCCTTGTGGGATCGACCTCACTCCCGTGAGTTTTTATTACTTGATATGACCCGGTACACTTGCCGGTTAGATTTGTGTGTTTTGGGAGAAATTTATTTTTCACCAAAATACTCATCAAGTTTTTGGCGCCGTTGCCGGGGATTGATTAGATTGACAATGATTAAGTGAAGTGGTGATCTAGATCAAGCACTTTTTCTTTAATTTTCGACTAACCCACTAACTGTTTGATTTTTTGCTTAATCTAACTAACACTTCAATCTGGCAGTAAATTGAAGTGTCACTGGTTTTGTGCATTTCTCATGCTCTGCTTGTATGTCAGGTACAAGAAGAACCATACCCAATTTTCATGAATAAGACGAAAGAACTCTCAGGAGGTTAAGAAGAGCTGAAAGAGGGAAAAATATTGTTGGAGAAGAGGAATCAGACGAAGAATTCCAAGAGATGGAGGAACATTTAACCAATCCACCAGGTGGAGAAGACAACAACAATGACAACCCACCCCAGAGGAGAGTTTTGGCTTCCTATACCTTTGCAAATCCTAGACATTGTGGGAGCAGCATCTTGGCTCCAAATGTCAATGCTAACAATTTTGAACTCAAACCACAACTCATCACCTTGGTTCAGAACAATTGCTCTTTTGGTGGAGGACCACTTGAGGACCCACACCAACATTTATCCACTTTCTTGAGGATATGCAACACTGTCAAAACTAATGGAGTGCCCTCTGACAGTTACAAGCTGATGCTATTCCCATTTTCTCTCAGGGACAAGGCCACTCAATGGTTGGAATCTTTTCCAAGGGACAGCATCAACAACTGGGATGATTTGGTAACCAAGTTTCTTGCCAATTTTTACCCACCTCAGAGGATTATAAGGTTGAAGGCTGAGGTACAAACATTTACATAAATGGAGGCCGAACCCATCTATGAGGCATGGGAGAGGTACAAGGCTCTGATCAGGAAATGTCCCCCTGCCATGTTTAATGAGTGGGAGAAGCTTCAAAACTTCTATGAAGGCTTAACACTGAAATCCCAGGAAGCTTTAGATCATTCAGCTGGAGGTTCCTTGCAACTCATGAAAACTGCAGAAGAGGCTCAAGAACTCATTGATATGGTGTCCAGCAACCAATATTTCTTTGCTCATCAAAGAGGCCGCCAACCATCACAAAGGAGAGGAGTAATGGAGCTAGAAGGAGTGGATTCAATCCTGGCTCAAAACAAGATGATGCAGCAGCAAATTCAACAACAATTTGAGCAAATGGCCAAGAGGATTGATAGTCTCCAAGTTGCAGCAGTTAACACCAGCCAACCATCAACCACATGGGGACAGAGTGAAGAAACTCAAGAAGAACAACAACAAGAGCAAGTACAGTATATGCACAACCAAGGACCAAATGAAGTGTATGGTGATACATACAATCCATCCTGGAAAAACCACCCAAACCTCAGATGGGGAGATAACCATACCCAAAACCAACAACCATGGCAGAGGAACTCAAACCAACACAACCCAAGAAGCAACCAAAAACACAACCAGCAGCAAACTAACCAAACCCCTACACAAAACTCAAAACAACTACCCCAACCTCAACCAATACCAATCTAATAACCAACCCACCAACCAAAATGCCTACCATCCACCACCCACATCTCATAACCCACCTCAAGTATCACCTGAAGCCCAAAGAATCACTCACTTGGAGGCCATGATAGACAAAATGTTGAAACACCAGGAAATGGTAACCAAGAATCAGGAAGCCTCCCTGAAGAGCCTAGAGAGACAGATGGGGCAACTCTCCAAGCAAGTATCTATTGAGAGACCTTCAAACTCACTGCCCAGTGACACAATTCCAAATCCCAAGGAGGAATGCAAGGCAATACAATTAAGGAGTGGGAGAACATTGATAAGCAACAATGACACTACAAAGAAGCAAGCAGAGAACATCAAAGAACCAACGGAGGATGAGAATCAAACAAAGGCAGATGAGGCTAAGGAGCAAGTTGTGATGCCAAACAAAGGCACTGAGAAACTTAAAGAGAAGGACAACCAGCCACATAGCTCAAAGGAAGTAGCTCAGGGACAGCAGCAAATAGGAAAGGGCATCACACCTCCACTGCCATATCCCCAGAGGTTCAACAAAGAGGTTAAAGACTAGCATTTTCACAAATTCCTTGAGATTTTTAAAAAGCTGGAAATCAATATTCCCTTGGCTGAAGCACTTGAGCAAATGCCTCTATATTCCAAGTTTCTGAAGGATCTTATCAACAAGAAAAGAAGCTGGGATGAGAAAGAAACCATAATGATTACTGAGGAATGCAGGGCCTTGATTCAAAAGGGGCTCCCTCCCAAGCTTGAGGACCCAGGGAGCTTCCTGTTGCCTTGCACCATTGGGGAATTGACCATCACTAAAGCAATGTGCGATCTCGGAGCAAGTATTAACTTAATACCATCCTCCTTGGTGAAAAAGCTGCATATAGAGGAGGTCAAACCAGTACAAATGTCTCTGGAGCTGGTAGACAAGTCAATGATATACCCCAGGGGTGTAATTGAAAATCTTTTGGTCAAGGTGGACAGTTTTATATACCCTGCTGATTTTGTGGTTCTAGAATCAAACGATGATGATGGTGACTCTGTTATACTGGGAAGGCCATTCTTGGCCACTGCTAGAGCTATCATAGACGTAGAGGAAGGGGAATTAACTCTCAGGATGCATGACCAGAGTGTCACTCTGAAGGTATTACCAGAGGCACAATTTAGCAAGGAAAAGAAAGACTATATGAAAAATGACCAGGAAAGTCACAGCAACATCCCAATGCTAAGGATTGTGCAGACTGATGAAAAAGCCAAGAGGATATTAGAGTATTGGCCACTGAAAAGAGAGGTCCCCAAGGAAAACCTACGGCCAGAAAAGAAAGAACAACAAAAGGAAAGATGAAACGCAGAAACAAAGCAAAAAGGGGTTGGAAGAACAGAAAGATTCCAACAGAGGGGCTTTCCAAAGGTGACAAAGTGCAACTGATATATCAACAGCTGGGGGCAAATCAACAAACCGAGGATTACTACACTGTCAGCAGCATACTATCATTAGAGCATGCTGAAATTGAACACCAGAGAACAAAGAAGAGGATCACGGTCAGAGGAGACAAATTGAGGCCCTACAAGCACCAACCACCATAAAAGAAAGCCTCAATGTCAAGCTAATGACAATAAAAGAGCGCTCCATGGGAGGCAACCCATGCTTTAAGATTCATGTCATTTTAAATTCAATAAATTATGATCAATTGAGCATGAATTCTTTTCTCTTTTCATGAACATGTCCATTGACTGCATGCACTATTTTGAAACATATGCTAAGTTTGGTGTGCCTTCAAGCACACTAAACCATTGTTACAAATAATTCTATTTTGCATGCTTGGAGTATCTTGACAAAGCATATGACCGAACACTAAGTTTGGTGTCCACATAGCTTCATGAAAAGTAGAAACTCATGCATCAATAATCATACAATTGTTGTTTTTCAAAATCTTATAAATGAAAAAATTCTTTTCCGGTAATGAAGGCATTAATTGTGATGTACCCTTTGACAAGAAACAAGTTTGGTGTTCATCAAACCTTGATGCACCAATTTAGGGATACAATTGATCCTTCATGAAAAAAAAAGAGAGAAAAAGAAAGTATGATGAAAACAATTCTTATGAACATTTAACATTTGAATCTCACTAATTGGAGGAAGATACTCATTTTCTTTATATATGACCAAACATTAAGTTTGGTGTCTTCAAGGGAGAGTGTCACGATTCAAATGATATAAGAATTGATGGTTCACATAGTATTAATAAAAAGAACACTCTTGCTACGGTTGGATAAGACTAATGTATGTTGTTTTGTTGTGGTGACTAGGAGGTCAAAGAATCTTCAAAGAAAAAGACAAGACAAAGGAAAGCATAGCATGAAGACAAAATCCCATCACATGCCTCGAAAAAGAAATCTGCCACTCCTTGAGAATGATCACGGCAAAGGCAAGGGAAGGAGCAAACTTTGTCTTCATTCATCCTTACATGCATACCTTTGATCTCCATAAGTCTAATTGCATCCCAACCCTTCATTGCTCATTTAAAAGCATACCACCTTCAAGCCATGCACATGACCGAATCACTCCAACCTTGGAAACTTTACTCCCTTCATCACTCCTCAACATAACAGGCTTTGTGCAACATTTCTCTTACTTTAAACTCCAACCACTTAAACTTCTCTTCATCATTTCTTGTCATAGCAAGTTCGGTCTCAATTCTTTTTGCTCCAAACACACATCAAACTCTCCAACATTCTTCACACTCCTTCTCAACAAACCAAGTGACCATGGCCTCCTCCTCAAGAACCAAACGAAGAAAAGGAAAAGATCCCATAGTGGAGGAAGACACACATGAATATGACAACGGAGATTCAAATCTTGGTTTCATCAAATGCAAATTCAATGGATGAACGAGAAAAGAATCTATCCTGAAATTCCATTCTTGTTGCCGGATGATGGATGTCAAGAAATGAAGGACAAAATTCGGAAGAGGAGGTGGGAGGAACTTGCATCACCAGCCACCCGAATCAATGCCAATATCATAAGAGAGTTCTATGCAAATGTCCAAGGCTTGACATGCGTTAGCCCCCAATGTACAAGAGCTATGTGCGGGGGGTGGAAGTAGACTTTAGCCCGGATGCAATCAAGAAAGTCTTGAAACTAAAGTCAGTCCGCTTTGATGAACCGGGATACCAACAAAGATTGAATGAGGATCAGGATTATGAGGAGATTGCGAGAGACATTTGTTTTGAGAACTCAGAGTGGGAAGGAGATAACAAGAACAGATACAAGTTCCTGAAGAGATGTAACCTCACTCCGGAAGCAAAAGGATGGTATGAGTTGATGAAAAGATCAATTCTGGGCACAGTGAACACCTCAGAAGTTAACAGGGAGAGAGCCGTGATGATGCATTGCATCATTGTGGGAGGAGAGATAAGAGTTCATGAAATCCTTGCAAAAGACATTCAAAAGCTGGCTGAAAAGAATTCGGCCGGATCCTGGTTGTACTATCCGAGTACCATTTGGAGGTTGTGTGCAAAGGCTAAGGTTCCAATGGAAGAGGAGAATCCAATGTGGTTAAGCCAAGGCATGCCCATAACCATTGAACGAATGATGATGCCCCTTGAAGCACATCAAGGCTGAAGACCACATGGAGGAAGGGAAAGAGAAGAACCAATGGAAGAAGATGAGCCACACATAGAAGAAGAGCCACAAGAGGAGGAGGAACAGCCACACTTTTTCCCACATGGCAATATGGATATGACTCAAATGCAAGAAGCAATAGGAAGATTGTCACAACAGTACACGAGAATCCAAGAAAGGCAAGAGGAATACCATTCACTGTACATGAAGAACCAACAAGCACAAGAAGAAAGGGAGCTAAGAATAATGAACAAACAAAGTGAATTCGAGTCAAGATTCCTTGTGATGCAAGAAGAACATGCTTTTCAATCTCATGAATCTTTTGGGAAGTTGGAACAAATGCAAGCTGAAAATTTGAAGGCTCTCAAAGAGTTCACAACACTCCAAGATGCAAGGTATGAAGTACAAGCCGATTACAACATCAATAGCCAAATCAAACTGAACTATATTGGAGAACATTTGCACAACATGGATCCGGCGTTCCCAACTTTTGATGAATTCTTCAAAAAGAGAAGTGAGGTAGAAGTAAGCAGGGCTATGAGACTTGAAGATAGAGTGGAGGAGGCTATGAATAAGGCTGGCTTTTGGCGAGGTCAACAGGCACCAAACACGGATGGTGGGAACACTAACAACCAAGTGTATGAAAGGAGAAAGAAAAAGCATGACAAATGAAAGGTGGACTTGCTCCTTATTCATCACTACAAAAAAAAAAAAAAAAGAACGCATTCTATCTGTTCTAAGTTGTCTTTGCATCTTTAAGTAGTTCTTTAAAAGTCTTTGCATTATGTTTGTTTCTTTTAAAATAAGTAGGCTAGTTTATGTGTGTGCTTATGTGTTTACTTTCACTTGACAAGAAGCATGTGTTGTCCCCTGCATCTTTAAGTTCAATAAAAGAACAATTTGAATGTGAAGCAAGATGATCTCTGTTAGATAGAAGTAGAATAAAAGTAAGTGGTGGTATGTGTGTGATTGTATAATAGCTCTCTTTTAGTGAATAAAGAGCTAGGATATCTCTTTCTAAGTAAAGAGTGGCCTACTGTCTTTGAATCTCAATTAAATAAAAAAATTCCTTGGTTAGAAAGAAAAACAAAAAGAAGGAAAGAAAAGAGATAGCCGAAAAGTGGCAGAACAAAAGGAAACAGAAAGAAACAAAGCTGGACACCAATAGCTTGAACTTTAAAATATATGCCTGTGATGTCTTTGTACTAGGATCTGCTTGGATTAGTAAGCTCTTAGGAGTGCATCAACACTCGGTGACTTGGGTTAACTAATCCGGGATCATCAGCTGAAAGTCCACTATCAAGAGCAACCTAACTACAAGGCATTTAGTAACCCAAAGAGGTGCTGGGCATCAATGTTTTAAGAAGGAATGTGAGCCAAGTGTCTATGGTGAATAATGTGTCAAGTATAAAGAAAAGAAAATGAACTTGCTACACATGACACTCAAATAAAGCTTATAAACAAAGTAATAGCCAAGGATAAAAGAATAATGAGAGGTCATAGCAGTATGTTACTCGAAGCTTGAAGGAGACTTTCTAAGCCTAGGAGTCAGTAAGAAGTAAGTATTTACATATCCACACAAAATCCCATGAACTATCAATAATACTTTGCTAGCATGAACATCCTCTTCCATCTCATTCTTTCTTCTCAATAAATCTTTTCTTGCTTGGGGACAAGCAAGCTTTAAGTTTGGTGTTGTGATGACAAGTCATCCTAGCCTATTTTAACTAGTCTTTTCCTTTTGTTTTCATTAGAATTATGCACTTTCTTGAACCATAAGCAAGCTAATTGAGTAGATTTTCATGTTTCCCTTGATTGAATCAACCATGTATGAATTCATGCCATTTCATGAGGTTTTATGCTATAATTGTTGCATATTATGATAGAATGGATATCTCATGATTATGAGCATAGCTTTGATGTCTTTGGTTGATTAATGATAGGTGAAGAAAGCTTGGAGAAAGGTTGAAGCAAGAAGGAATAGCTAGGAGTAAAGAGAAGACGAGGGAATAAGTGAAATTGAACCAGGAAGCAAAAAGCTGGACCTAAAGTTAGCATCAAACTTTTGCACAAACTTTTGGTTGAAAAGTTGGACCCAACGTTAGCCCCCTAACTTGGAGGCTAACGTTGGAACTTGAAAATCACTCCCTGGGTACCAAAAGTTTGCGCCAACGTTAGCCCCCTAACTTTGAGGCTAATGTTGGCACATGAAATTCACCCCTGGGCACCAAAAGTTTGCGCCAACGTTAGCCCCCTAACTTTGAGGCAAACGTTGGCATGAAGAAAACCTCCCTGGGCACCAAAAGTTTGCGCCAACGTTAGCCCCCTAACTTGGTGGCTAACGTTGGAACATGAAAATCACAAGGAGGAGCAAAAGTTTGCGCCAACGTTAGCCCCCTAACTTGGTGGCTAACGTTGGCGCCACAAGTACACAAGGTAAGGCCAACGTTAGGGCCAAAGTTAGACCCCTAACGTTGGCACCAACGTTCATATCAGCAAAGTGGTGTTAGCTGATATGAAAAGTTGGAGCTAAAGTTAGACCCCTAACTTTTGCTCAAACTTTTGGTCCAACTTTTGCAAAACTCAAACCCGGTTCAATTGGTTCACTTTGGTTCTTCTCCAAACTTCAAGAGCAATCAACCAAGGCCTCTTTCAACCCAATTCCACCAAGAGCAAAGGCCCAACTCAAGGCTTGAAGATCATTGGAAGAAAGTGCATAAATAGGATAGAATTCAAGTTCTTTGGGGAGCTTTCCTTTTGAATTTTCATAATAGTTTTCGGAGAGCTTTGGATATTGAGTGATCTTTAATTTCTTTGTCTTGGAGAAGGAGAATTCACTTCTCTTCCTCTTCATTTTATTGCTTTCTATTTCAATTGCAATTGTCTTGGATCCTGGGTTGGAGAATTGAAGGAATTCTGTTTCAATCTCATCCTTGGATCTCTCTGCTTTGTTTACTGCAATTTAATTTCCGTTTCTGTTACTTGCTTCTCATCTACTTTCCTTACAATTTACAATTTCCTTGCAATTTTTCTTGTTGGATCTAGGAAGGCATTGAGATCTAGACTTGGCTTTCTAGTCTCTGGGTCCTGAGATCTGATTTCCCATTTCAATTCTCTGTTTACTGCTTTATATGTTCATTTACTTTTCTGTTTCGGATCCGATTCAATCCCAATTCCCTTCTACTTCTCTGCTTGATGCAATTTACTTTTCCTTGTTTAAATTCTGCAAATCCAATCCCCAATTCCCTTTACAATTCCAGCCGTTTACATTTCTTGCACTTTAAGATTCCGCAATTTACATTTCTTGCATTCTAAGTTTCTGCTATTTAATTTCTTGTTCTTTAAGATTCAGCACTTTAATTCCCTGTTCTCTTTACTTCCATGCAATTTAATTACTGCAAAGTACAAAACACTCAACCAAATCTTGATTCGCTTGACTAAATTAACCACTAAGCTAAAATTGCTCAATCCTTCAATCCTTGTGGGATCGACCTCACTCCCGTGAGTTTTTATTACTTGATATGACCCGGTACACTTGCCGGTTAGATTTGTGTGTTTTGGGAGAAATTTATTTTTCACCAAAATACTCATCAAGTTTTTGGCGCCGTTGCCGGGGATTGATTAGATTGACAATGATTAAGTGAAGTGGTGATCTAGATCAAGCACTTTTTCTTTAATTTTCGACTAACCCACTAACTGTTTGATTTTTTGCTTAATCTAACTAACACTTCAATCTGGCAGTAAATTGAAGTGTCACTGGTTTTGTGCATTTCTCATGCTCTGCTTGTATGTCAGGTACAAGAAGAACCATACCCAATTTTCATGAATAAGACGAAAGAACTCTCAGGAGGTTAAGAAGAGCTGAAAGAGGGAAAAATATTGTTGGAGAAGAGGAATCAGACGAAGAATTCCAAGAGATGGAGGAACATTTAACCAATCCACCAGGTGGAGAAGACAACAACAATGACAACCCACCCCAGAGGAGAGTTTTGGCTTCCTATACCTTTGCAAATCCTAGACATTGTGGGAGCAGCATCTTGGCTCCAAATGTCAATGCTAACAATTTTGAACTCAAACCACAACTCATCACCTTGGTTCAGAACAATTGCTCTTTTGGTGGAGGACCACTTGAGGACCCACACCAACATTTATCCACTTTCTTGAGGATATGCAACACTGTCAAAACTAATGGAGTGCCCCCTGACAGTTACAAGCTGATGCTATTCCCATTTTCTCTCAGGGACAAGGCCACTCAATGGTTGGAATCTTTTCCAAGGGACAGCATCAACAACTGGGATGATTTGGTAACCAAGTTTCTTGCCAAGTTTTACCCACCTCAGAGGATTATAAGGTTGAAGGCTGAGGTACAAACATTTACACAAATGGAGGCCGAACCCATCTATGAGGCATGGGAGAGGTACAAGGCTCTGATCAGGAAATGTCCCCCTGCCATGTTTAATGAGTGGGAGAAGCTTCAAAACTTCTATGAAGGCTTAACACTGAAATCCCAGGAAGCTTTAGATCATTCAGCTGGAGGTTCCTTGCAACTCATGAAAACTGCAGAAGAGGCTCAAGAACTCATTGATATGGTGTCCAACAACCAATATTTCTTTGCTCATCAAAGAGGCCGCCAACCATCACAAAGGAGAGGAGTAATGGAGCTAGAAGGAGTGGATTCAATCCTGGCTCAAAACAAGATGATGCAGCAGCAAATTCAACAACAATTTGAGCAAATGGCCAAGAGGATTGATAGTCTCCAAGTTGCAGCAGTTAACACCAGCCAACCATCAACCACATGGGGACAGAGTGAAGAAACTCAAGAAGAACAACAACAAGAGCAAGTACAGTATATGCACAACCAAGGACCAAATGAAGTGTATGGTGATACATACAATCCATCCTGGAAAAACCACCCAAACCTCAGATGGGGAGATAACCATACCCAAAACCAACAACCATGGCAGAGGAACTCAAACCAACACAACCCAAGAAGCAACCAAAACCACAACCAGCAGCAAACTAACCAAAACCCCTACAGAAAACCTCAAAACAACTACCCCAACCTCAACCAATACCAATCTAATAACCAACCCACCAACCAAAATGCCTACCATCCACCACCCACATCTCATAACCCACCTCAAGTATCACCTGAAGCCCAAAGAATCACTCACTTGGAGGCCATGATAGACAAAATGTTGAAACACCAGGAAATGGTAACCAAGAATCAGGAAGCCTCCCTGAAGAGCCTAGAGAGACAGATGGGGCAACTCTCCAAGCAAGTATCTATTGAGAGACCTTCAAACTCACTGCCCAGTGACACAATTCCAAATCCCAAGGAGGAATGCAAGGCAATACAATTAAGGAGTGGGAGAACATTGATAAGCAACAATGACACTACAAAGAAGCAAGCAGAGAACATCAAAGAACCAACGGAGGATGAGAATCAAACAAAGGCAGATGAGGCTAAGGAGCAAGTTGTGATGCCAAACAAAGGCACTGAGAAACTTAAAGAGAAGGACAACCAGCCACATAGCTCAAAGGAAGTAGCTCAGGGACAGCAGCAAATAGGAAAGGGCATCACACCTCCACTGCCATATCCCCAGAGGTTCAACAAAGAGGTTAAAGACCAGCATTTTCACAAATTCCTTGAGATTTTTAAGAAGCTGGAAATCAATATTCCCTTGGCTGAAGCACTTGAGCAAATGCCTCTATATTCCAAGTTTCTGAAGGATCTTATCAACAAGAAAAGAAGCTGGGATGAGAAAGAAACCATAATGATTACTGAGGAATGCAGGGCCTTGATTCAAAAGGGGCTCCCTCCCAAGCTTGAGGACCCAGGGAGCTTCCTGTTGCCTTGCACCATTGGGGAATTGACCATCACTAAAGCAATGTGCGATCTCGGAGCAAGTATTAACTTAATACCATCCTCCTTGGTGAAAAAGCTGCATATAGAGGAGGTCAAACCAGTACAAATGTCTCTGGAGCTGGTAGACAAGTCAATGATATACCCCAGGGGTGTAATTGAAAATCTTTTGGTCAAGGTGGACAGTTTTATATACCCTGCTGATTTTGTGGTTCTAGAATCAAACGATGATGATGGTGACTCTGTTATACTGGGAAGGCCATTCTTGGCCACTGCTAGAGCTATCATAGACGTAGAGGAAGGGGAATTAACTCTCAGGATGCATGACCAGAGTGTCACTCTGAAGGTATTACCAGAGGCACAATTTAGCAAGGAAAAGAAAGACTATATGAAAAATGACCAGGAAAGTCACAGCAACATCCCAATGCTAAGGATTGTGCAGACTGATGAAAAAGCCCAAGAGGATATTAGAGTATTGGCCACTGAAAAGAGAGGTCCCCAAGGAAAACCTACGGCCAGAAAAGAAAGAACAACAAAAGGAAAGATGAAACGCAGAAACAAAGCAAAAAGGGGTTGGAAGAACAGAAAGATTCCAACAGAGGGGCTTTCCAAAGGTGACAAAGTGCAACTGATATATCAACAGCTGGGGGCAAATCAACAAACCGAGGATTACTACACTGTCAGCAACATACTATCATTAGAGCATGCTGAAATTGAACACCAGAGAACAAAGAAGAGGATTACGGTCAGAGGAGACAAATTGAGGCCCTACAAGCACCAACCACCATAAAAGAAAGCCTCAATGTCAAGCTAATGACAATAAAAGAGCGCTCCATGGGAGGCAACCCATGCTTTAAGATTCATGTCATTTTAAATTCAATAAATTATGATCAATTGAGCATGAATTCTTTTCTCTTTTCATGAACATGTCCATTGACTGCATGCACTATTTTGAAACATATGCTAAGTTTGGTGTGCCTTCAAGCACACTAAACCATTGTTACAAATAATTCCATTTTGCATGCTTGGAGTATCTTGACAAAGCATATGACCGAACACTAAGTTTGGTGTCCACATAGCTTCATGAAAAGTAGAAACTCATGCATCAATAATCATACAATTGTTGTTTTTCAAAATCTTATAAATGAAAAAATTCTTTTCCGGTAATGAAGGCATTAATTGTGATGTACCCTTTGACAAGAAACAAGTTTGGTGTTCATCAAACCTTGATGCACCGATTTAGGGATACAATTGATCCTTCATGAAAAAAAAAAGAGAGAAAAAGAAAGTATGATGAAAACAATTCTTATGAACCTTTAACATTTGAATCTCACTAATTGGAGGAAGATACTCATTTTCTTTATATATGACCAAACATTAAGTTTGGTGTCTTCAAGGGAGAGTGTCACGGTTCAAATGATATAAGAATTGATGGTTCACATAGTATTAATAAAAAGAACACTCTTGCTACGGTTGGATAAGACTAATGTATGTTGTCTTGTTGTGGTGACTAGGAGGTCAAAGAATCTTCAAAGAAAAAGACAAGACAAAGGAAAGCATAGCATGAAGACAAAATCCCATCACATGCCTCGAAAAAGAAATCTGCCACTCCTTGAGAATGATCACGGCAAAGGCAAGGGAAGGAGCAAACTTTGTCTTCATTCATCCTTACATGCATACCTTTGATCTCCATAAGTCTAATTGCATCCCAACCCTTCATTGCTCATTTAAAAGCATACCACCTTCAAGCCATGCACATGACCGAATCACTCCAACCTTGGAAACTTTACTCCCTTCATCACTCCTCAACATAACAGGCTTTGTGCAACATTTCTCTTACTTTAAACTCCAACCACTTAAACTTCTCTTCATCATTTCTTGTCATAGCAAGTTCGGTCTCAATTTCTTTTTGCTCCAAACACACATCAAACTCTCCAACATTCTTCACACTCCTTCTCAACCAACCAAGTGACCATGGCCTCCTCCTCAAGAACCAAACGAAGAAAAGGAAAAGATCCCATAGTGGAGGAAGACACACATGAATATGACCAACGGAGATTCAAATCTTGGTTTCATCAAATGCAAATTCAATGGATGAACGAGAAAAGAATCTATCATGAAATTCCATTCTTGTTGCCGGATAATGGATGTCAAGAAATGAAGGACAAAATTCGGAAGAGGAGGTGGGAGGAACTTGCATCACCAGCCACCCGAATCAATGCCAATATCATAAGAGAGTTCTATGCAAATGTCCCAAGGCTTGACATGCGTTAGCCCCCAATGTACAAGAGCTATGTGCGGGGGGTGGAAGTAGACTTTAGCCCGGATGCAATCAAGAAAGTCTTGAAACTAAAGTCAGTCCGCTTTGATGAACCGGGATACCAACAAAGATTGAATGAGGATCAGGATTATGAGGAGATTGCGAGAGACATTTGTTTTGAGAACTCAGAGTGGGAAGGAGATAACAAGAACAGATACAAGTTCCTGAAGAGATGTAACCTCACTCCGGAAGCAAAAGGATGGTATGAGTTGATGAAAAGATCAATTCTGGGCACAGTGAACACCTCAGAAGTTAACAGGGAGAGAGCTGTGATGCTGCATTGCATCATTGTGGGAGGAGAGATAAGAGTTCATGAAATCCTTGCAAAAGACATTCAAAAGCTGGCTGAAAAGAATTCGGCCGGATCCTGGTTGTACTATCCGAGTACCATTTGGAGGTTGTGTGCAAAGGCTAAGGTTCCAATGGAAGAGGAGAATCCAATGTGGTTAAGCCAAGGCATGCCCATAACCATTGAACGAATGATGTTGCCCCTTGAAGCACATCAAGGCCGAAGACCACATGGAGGAAGGGAAAGAGAAGAACCAATGGAAGAAGATGAGCCACACATAGAAGAAGAGCCACAAGAGGAGGAGGAACAGCCACACTTTTTCCCACATGGCAATATGGATATGACTCAAATGCAAGAAGCAATAGGAAGATTGTCACAATAGTACACGAGAATCCAAGAAAGGCAAGAGGAATACCATTCACTGTACATGAAGAACCAACAAGCACAAGAAGAAAGGGAGCTAAGAATAATGAACAAACAAAGTGAATTCGAGTCAAGATTCCTTGTGATGCAAGAAGAACATGCTTTTCAATCTCATGAATCTTTTGGGAAGTTGGAACAAATGCAAGCTGAAAATTTGAAGGCTCTCAAAGAGTTCACAACACTCCAAGATGCAAGGTATGAAGTACAAGCCGATTACAACATCAATAGCCAAATCAAACTGAACTATATTGGAGAACATTTGCACAACATGGATCCGGCGTTCCCAACTTTTGATGAATTCTTCAAAAAGAGAAGTGAGGTAGAAGTAAGCAGGGCTATGAGACTTGAAGATAGAGTGGAGGAGGCTATGAATAAGGCTGGCTTTTGGCGAGGTCAACAGGCACCAAACACGGATGGTGGGAACACTAACAACCAAGTGTATGAAAGGAGAAAGAAAAAGCATGACAAATGAAAGGTGGACTTGCTCCTTATTCATCACTACAAAAAAAAAAAAAAAAGAACGCATTCTATCTGTTCTAAGTTGTCTTTGCATCTTTAAGTAGTTCTTTAAAAGTCTTTGCATTATGTTTGTTTCTTTTAAAATAAGTAGGCTAGTTTATGTGTGTGCTTGTGTGTTTACTTTCACTTGACAAGAAGCATGTGTTGTCCCCTGCATCTTTAAGTTCAATAAAAGAACAATTTGAATGTGAAGCAAGATGATCTCTGTTAGATAAAAGTAGAATAAAAGTAAGTGGTGGTATGTGTGTGATTGTATAATAGCTCTCTTTTAGTGAATAAAGAGCTAGGATATCTCTTTCTAAGTAAAGAGTGGCCTACTGTCTTTGAATCTCAATTAAATAAAAAAATTCCTTGGTTAGAAAGAAAAACAAAAAGAAGGAAAGAAAAGAGATAGCCGAAAAGTGGCAGAACAAAAGGAAACAGAAAGAAACAAAGCTGGACACCAATAGCTTGAACTTTAAAATATATGCCTGTGATGTCTTTGTACTAGGATCTGCTTGGATTAGTAAGCTCTTAGGAGTGCATCAACACTCGGTGACTTGGGTTAACTAATCCGGGATCATCAGCTGAAAGTCCACTATCAAGAGCAACCTAACTACAAGGCATTTAGTAACCCAAAGAGGTGCTGGGCATCAATGTTTTAAGAAGGAATGTGAGCCAAGTGTCTATGGTGAATAATGTGTCAAGTATAAAGAAAAGAAAATGAACTTGCTACACATGACACTCAAATAAAGCTTATAAACAAAGTAATAGCCAAGGATAAAAGAATAATGAGAGGTCATAGCAGTATGTTACTCGAAGCTTGAAGGAGACTTTCTAAGCCTAGGAGTCAGTAAGAAGTAAGTATTTACATATCCACACAAAATCCTATGAACTATCAATAATACTTTGCTAGCATGAACATCCTCTTCCATCTCATTCTTTCTTCTCAATAAATCTTTTCTTGCTTGGGGACAAGCAAGCTTTAAGTTTGGTGTTGTGATGACAAGTCATCCTAGCCTATTTTAACTAGTCTTTTCCTTTTGTTTTCATTAGAATTATGCACTTTCTTGAACCATAAGCAAGCTAATTGAGTAGATTTTCATGCTTCCCTTGATTGAATCAACCATGTATGAATTCATGCCATTTCATGAGGTTTTATGCTATAATTGTTGCATATTATGATAGAATGGATATCTCATGATTATGAGCATAGCTTTGATGTGTTTGGTTGATTAATGATAGGTGAAGAAAGCTTGGAGAAAGGTTGAAGCAAGAAGGAATAGCTAGGAGTAAAGAGAAGACGAGGGAATAAGTGAAATTGAACCAGGAAGCAAAAAGCTGGACCTAAAGTTAGCATCAAACTTTTGCACAAACTTTTGGTTGAAAAGTTAGCCCCAACGTTAGCCCCCTAACTTGGAGGCTAACGTTGGAACTTGAAAATCACTCCCTGGGTACCAAAAGTTTGCGCCAACGTTAGCCCCCTAACTTTGAGGCTAACGTTGGCACATGAAATTCACCCCTGGGCACCAAAAGTTTGCGCCAACGTTAGCCCCCTAACTTTGAGGCTAACGTTGGCATGAAGAAAACCTCCCTGGGCACCAAAAGTTTGCGCCAACGTTAGCCCCCTAACTTGGTGGCTAACGTTGGCACATGAAAATCACAAGGAGGAGCAAAAGTTTGCGCCAACGTTAGCCCCCTAACTTAGTGGCTAACGTTGGCGCCACAAGTACACAAGGTAAGGCCAACGTTAGGGCCAAAGTTAGACCCCTAACGTTGGCACCAACGTTCATATCAGCAAAGTGGTGTTAGCTGATATGAAAAGTTGGAGCTAAAGTTAGACCCCTAACTTTTGCTCAAACTTTTGGTCCAACTTTTGCAAAACTCAAACCCGGTTCAATTGGTTCACTTTGGTTCTTCTCCAAACTTCAAGAGCAATCAACCAAGGCCTCTTTCAACCCAATTCCACCAAGAGCAAAGGCCCAACTCAAGGCTTGAAGATCATTGGAAGAAAGTGCATAAATAGGATAGAATTCAAGTTCTTCGGGGAGCTTTCCTTTTGAATTTTCATAATAGTTTTCGGAGAGCTTTGGATATTGAGAGATCTTTAATTTCTTTGTCTTGGAGAAGGAGAATTCACTTCTCTTCCTCTTCATTTTATTGCTTTCTATTTCAATTGCAATTGTCTTGGATCTTGGGTTGGAGAATTGAAGGAATTCTGTTTCAATCTCATCCTTGGATCTCTCTGCTTTGTTTACTGCAATTTAATTTCCGTTTCTGTTACTTGCTTCTCATCTACTTTCCTTACAATTTACAATTTCCTTGCAATTGTTCTTGTTGGATCTAGGAAGGCATTGAGATCTAGACTTGGCTTTCTAGTCTCTGGGTCCTGAGATCTGATTTCCCATTTCAATTCTCTGTTTACTGCTTTATATGTTCATTTACTTTTCTGTTTCGGATCCGATTCAATCCCAATTCCCTTCTACTTCTCTGCTTGATGCAATTTACTTTTCCTTGTTTAAATTCTGCAAATCCAATCCCCAATTCCCTTTACAATTCCAGCCGTTTACATTTCTTGCACTTTAAGATTCCGCAATTTACATTTCTTGCATTCTAAGTTTCTGCTATTTAATTTCTTGTTCTTTAAGATTCAGCACTTTAATTCCCTGTTCTCTTTACTTCCATGCAATTTAATTACTGCAAAGTACAAAACACTCAACCAAATCTTGATTCGCTTGACTAAATTAACCACTAAGCTAAAATTGCTCAATCCTTCAATCCTTGTGGGATCGACCTCACTCCCGTGAGTTTTTATTACTTGATACGACCCGGTACACTTGCCGGTTAGATTTGTGTGTTTTGGGAGAAATTTATTTTTCACCAAAATACTCATCAGTGGGGCGTGTGATAGACGCAAAAGGATCAATGGATCCTATTCCGACATGATCGAGAACCGACAGCTGATTAGCCGATGTTGTAACAGAGCATCAGGACCATTTTCACTGAGAGGACGGGATGTAGCCATTGACAATGGTGATGCCCAACATAAAGCTTGCCATGGAAAGGAGTATGAATGATTGGAAGAAGGCAATAGGAAAGCAGAGGTTCAAGGGGAACAAAGCATCTTCATACGCTTATCTGAAATCCACCAATGAATTGCATAAGTATCTCTATCTTTATTTTATGTTTTATTCATCTTTTAATTATCAATCCTCCATCACCATTTGAATCTGCCTGACTGAGATTTACAAGATAACCATAGCTTGCTTCAAGCCGACAATCCCCGTGGGATCGACCCTTACTCACGTAAGGTTTATTACTTGGACGACCCAGTGCACTTGCTGGTTAGTTGTGCGAAATTGTGACAAAGTGTGATTCACGTTAAACACCAGAAATGGGTAGCAGCCTGGCGTTTTGCATGCCACTTGGTGCAGGGATGAGATATCCTTGACACCTCAAGATCTGTGGACCCCACAGGATCCCCACCTACCCCACCACTCTCTCTCTTTTTCACCCATTCACCAATCACCTCAATACCTCTTCCCCAAAAACCCTTAACCTATCAAATCCCACCATTCTCTTCACCACTCACATCCATCCTTCATAAAATCCCACCTACCTCACCATCCAAATTCAAATCACTTTCCCTCCCAAACCCACCCATAATGGCCAAACCATACACACCCCTCTCACTCCTATATAAACCCATCTTCACTCTTTCATTTTCACACAACCTAAACACCACTTCTCCCCCTTGGCCGAAACACAAAGCCCACTCCATCTCCTCTATTTCTTCTTCTTCTACTATTTTCTTTCTTCTTTTGCTCGAGGACGAGCAACCTTCTAAGTTTAGTGTAGCAAAAGCTAAAGCTTTTTGTTTTTCTATAACCATTTATGGCACCAAAGGCCGGAGAAACCTCTAGAAATAGGAAAGGGAAGGCAAAAGCTTCCACCTCCGAGTCATGGGAGATGGAGAGATTCCTCTCAAGGGTGTATCAAGACCACTTCTATGAAGTTGTGACCTAGAAGAAAGTGATCCCCGAGGTCCCTTTTAAACTCAAAAAGGGCGAATATCCGGAGATCCGACATGAGATTCTAAGAAGAGGTTGGGAAGTTCTCACCAACCCCATTCAACAAATCGGAATCTTAATGGTTCAAGAGTTCTATGCCAATGCATGGATCACCAAGAACCATGATCAAAGTGTGAACCCGGACCCTAAGAATTGGCTTACAATGGTTCGGGGGAATTACTTAGATTTTAGTCCGGAAAATGTAAGGTTGGCATTCAACTTGCCTATGATGCAAGGAGATGCACACCCATACACTAGAAGGGTCAACTTTGATCAAAGGTTGGACCAAGTCCTCATGGACATCTGTGAAGAGGGCGCTCAATGGAAGAGTGATTCAAGAGGAAAGCCAGTTCAACTAAGAAGGCATGACCTCAGGCCCGTGGCTAGGGGATGGTTGGAGTTCATCCAACGCTCAATCATTCCCACTAGCAACCGGTCCGAAGCTACTATAGACTGGGCTGTCATGATACATAGCATCATAATTGGAGAGGAAGTGGAAGTTCATGAGGTTATATCCCAAGAACTCTACAAGGTGGCGGACAAGTCCTCTCCTTTGGCAAGGTTAGCCTTCCCTCATCTCATTTGTCACCTTTGAAATTCGGTTGGAATTGACATAGAGGGAGACATTCTCATTGATGAGGACAAACCCATCACTAAGAAAAGGATGGAGCAAACAAGAGATCCCACTCATGGACAAGAGCATGAGGAAATTCCTCATCATGGAATCCCTGAGATACCTCAAGGGATGCATCTTCCTCCACAAAACTATTGGGAGCAAATCAACACCTCCCTAGGAGAATTAAGTTCCAACATGGGACAACTAAGGGTGGAGCACCAAGAGCATTCCATCCTCCTCCATGAAATTAGAGAAGATCAAAGAACCATGAGAGAGGAACAACAAAGGCAAGGAAGAGACATTGAGGAGTTCAAGCACTCCATAAGATCTTCAAGAGGAAGAACAAGCCGCCATCACTAAGGTGGACCCGTTCTTTAACTTCCTTGTTCTTTATTTTCCTATTTTTCGAAAATTATGCTTTATGTTTATCTATGTTTGTGTCTTTATTACATGATCATTAGTGTCTATGCCTTAAAGCTATGAAAATGAATCCATCACCTTTCTTAAATGAAAAATGTTTTTAATTGAAAAAGAAAAAGAAGTGCATGAATTTTAAATTTTAAAACAGTTTAATTATCTTGATGTGGTGGCAATACTATTGTTTTTCTGAATGAATGCATGAACAGTGCATATTTTTGAATTTTCTTGTTTATGAATGTTAAAATTGTTGGCTCTTGAAAGAATGAAGGGAAAAGGAGAAATGTTATCTGATGATCTGAAAAATCATAAAATTGATTCTTGAAGCAAGAAAAAGCAGTGAAAAGCTTGCAAAAAAAAAAAAAAAAGAAAAGCAAGCAGAAAAAGCCAATACCCCTTTAAACCAAAATGCAAGGGTGATAAAAAGGATCCAAGGCTTTGAGCATCAGTGGATAGGAAGGCCCACAGGAATAAAATCTTGGCCTAAGCGGCTCAACCAAGCTGTCCCTAACCATGTGCTTGTGGCGTGAAGGTGTCAAGTGAAAACTTGAGACTAAGCGGTTAAAGTTGAGGTCCAAAGCAAAATGAAGAGTGTGCTTAAGAACCCTGGACACCTCTAATTGGGGACTCTAGCAAAGCTGAGTCACAATCTGAAATGGTTCACCCAGTTATGTGTCTGTGGCATTTATGTATCCGGTGGTAATACTGGAAAACAAAGTGCTTAGGGCCACGGCCAAGACTCATAAAGTAGCTGTGTTCAAGAATCAACATACTTAACTAGGAGAATCAATAACACTATCTGGATTCTGAGTTCCTATAGAAGCCAATCATTCTGAACTTCAAAGGATAAAGTGAGATGCCAAAACTGTTCAGAGGCAAAAAGCTAAAAGCCCCGCTCATCTAATTAATACTGATCTTCATTGATGTTTTTGGAATTCATTGTATATTCTCTTCTTTTTATCCTATTTGATTTTTAGTTGCTTGGGGACAAGAAACAATGTAAGTTTGGTGTTGTGATGAGCGGATAATTTATACGCTTTTTGGCATTGTTCTTAGTATGTTTTTAGTATATTTTAATTAGTTTTTATTATATTTTTATTAGTTTTTAAATAAAAATCACTCTTCTGGACTTTACTATGAGTTTGTGTGTTTTTCTATAATTTTAGGTATTTTCTAGCTGAAATTGAGGGACCTGAGCAAAAATCTGATTCAGAGGCTGAAAAAGGACTGTAGATGCTGTTGGATTCTGACCTCCCTGCACTCAAAGTGAATTTTCTAGAGCTATAGAAGCCCAATTGGCACGCTCTCAATTGCGTTGGAACGTAGACATCCTGGGCTTTCCAGCAATATATAATAGTCCATACTTTGCCCGAGATTTGATGGCCCAAACAGGCGTTCCAAGTCAGCTCAAGAATTCTGGCGTTTAACTCCAAAACTGGCACAAAAGCTGGAGTTAAATGCCCAAACTGGCACAAAAGTTGGCGTTTAACTCCAAAAAAAGTCTCTACACATGGAAGCTTCAATGCTCAGCCCAAGCACACACCAAGTGGGCCCGGAAGAAGATTTCTGTATTAATTACTCATTTCTGTAACCCTAAGCTACTAGTTTTCTATATATAGGACCTTTTGCCATTGTGTTTTCATACTTTTGGATCTTTGATAAGTCTTATGCTATCTTAGACACGTTGGGAGGCTGGCCATTCGGCCATGCCTTGACCTTGTTCTTATGTATTTTCAACGGTGGAGTTTCTACACACCATAGATTAAGGTGTGGAGCTCTCTTGTTCTTCATGAATTAATACAAGTACTATTGTTTTTCTATTCAACTCAAGTCTATTTCTTCTCCAAGATATTCATTCGTTCTTCAACTTGATGAATGTGATGACCCGTGACACTTATCATGATTCTCACCTATGAACGCGTGACTGACAACCACTTCCGTTCTATATGCAAACAAGCTTGAATGCGTATCTCTTGGGTTTCTAATATAAGATTGGAACCTTCGTGGTATAGGCTAGAATTATTGGCGGCCATTCCTGAGATTCGGAAAGTCTAAACCTTGTCTGTGGTATTCTGAGTAGGATCTGGGAAGGGATGACTGTGATGAGCTTCAAACTCGCGATTGTGGGGCGTGTGACAGACGCAAAAGGATCAATGGATCCTATTCCGACATGATCGAGAACCGACAGCTGATTAGCCGATGTTGTGACAGAGCATCAGGACCATTTTCACTGAGAGGACGGGATGTAGCCATTGACAACGATGATGCCCAACATAAAGCTTGCCATGGAAAGGAGTATGAATGATTGGAAGAAGGCAATAGGAAAGCAGAGGTTCAAGGGGAACAAAGCATCTTCATACGCTTATCTAAAATCCACCAATGAATTACATAAGTATCTCTATCTTTATTTTATGTTTTATTCATCTTTTAATTATCAATCCTCCATCACCATTTGAATCTACCTGACTGAGATTTACAAGATGACCATAGCTTGCTTCAAGCCGACAATCCCCGTGGGATCGACCCTTACTCACGTAAGGTTTATTACTTGGACGACCCAGTGCACTTGCTGGTTAGTTGTGCGGAATTGTGACAAAGTGTGATTCACGTTTAAAAGCTCCAAGTCCTTTGGCGCCATTGTTGATGATCACAATTTCGTGCACCCCAAGGAATTGGGATCCAATCAATTAAGATTGCCAAGGAGATCAATGAATGCATTGATTGCAGAGGAGATGAAAATAAATTTGATCCGGAGAATTATACATCTCCTAAACCCAATGATTCCCCCATCTCTGATCTACCCATTCTATTTACATTATGCTTCTTTAATTTCATGCTTAATCCCCATTTCCTTTTAATTTCTTGCAATTTAAGTTCCTCTTCTTTATTTCCAGCAATTTAATTTTCTGTCATTTAATTTCTTGCAATTTAAGTTTCCCGCCAATTTTTACTTTCTGCAATTCTCAATTCAATTCCAATTTCGCTCAACTAGAAGAATTCTCCAATTAACATTGCTCAATCTACCAATCCCTGTGGGATTTGACCTCACTCTACAGTGAGTTTTTACTTGATGACAATCTGGTGCACTTGCCGGAAGGAATTTGTTGAGAGGCAAATTTCCGCGCAATCACCATACAATTTGGCACTCTTCCAACCATGGGGCCTATGCCTTGAGGGTTAAACCTTGATGAGCCTAACATTATTTTTCCAACTACTACACAATTCTCTCTTACTCTTCAATTCACAAAGAGCTCTAAATTGACCATCCATTTCAATTAAACCATATTCAAGTGGGAAAGTAAAGATTAGAGACAAGAATTTTACCCACTTGAATGTTGTGTTGGATGGTGACTTAGGAAGGGATGTCTCCAATGGTTTTGCAAGTGTCATTCCCTTATGCTCTTTCTTGACCATCTCCACCTCTTGGCAAGCTGCTTCAATTTCAATTCCTTGTTCACCGACTTCTTCTATACATCCCTCATTGCTCAAACCATGTGTCGAAGGTTGTGCACGGTTCTTGTTCCGAGGGTTACCTAAAACTGTAGGTCGATCTCGGACGAGATCTGCGGTGGTGGCCGGAGCTGAGGTGTCCGACTTGTTGGACTGGGTGGTGATGCTAATTCGTCATCACCGAAGGGTGGTAGTACCTGCAAGGGACTCCGATGCTTAAGTTAGCAAGGGTATTAAGCAGGTTTTTTAGTAGAATCAGAGTATGAGTTATACCTAGGTGATCCTGTGTATTTATAGTAGTGTGGAGTGACCTTTCTGGAGATAAGATAGTTATCTTATCTTATCCTATCTTTGAGTGAGATCATCTTATCTTCTAGGGAACCGCCCTTATCTCTATAGGCTTTGAATTTGGATTTGGGTCGTGTTCCTCTGTTGGGCCCTCTTTGGGCTTTCCTGGTGATTTGGCCGAGCTCTTTGAGAAGATGTCGGATAATCCTAACCTGAAGAGGTCGGTCGACTTGTCGTTAAGCAACCCGGGTCAGACAGCTCGACCTGGGGTATGAACAGTGCCCCTGCTCGAGTGCGGTCTTCCTTTTGAGGTCGAGTCCTTTAGTTTTAGGATTTCAATCCTTCGCTGATAAAGCCGAGCTCGAGCACTTTGGTTGATTTTGCTGAAGCTTTTGAAGCGTTTCTCCTTCGCTTCCTTTTGAAAGCGCGCGCTTTGCATTCTTGTCTTGGGAGTGTGCGAGGGTTTAATATCCTCATTAATTAATTTTTAATGCTCCGTTTCTCTTGCGTCTTTCATTTTGAACTTTAGACATAAAAAATGGTTCTCTTCTCTGTTTCTTTACTTGCTGTAACTTCCCCCATTTTCTCTCTATCTTTCTATTTTGCCTGAGACTTGCATTTTCGCGTTTTTCTCTACGACACTGTTTGGTGATTGTTGGTGCTTTCTTTGCTCGAAAGGTGATTCCGGATTTTGTCTTTCCGTCTTCAACTTCTTCAGAGCTTTCTACATTTTCTTCAGGTTGGCTCTTCTTTCTGTTTCTTTACTTCTTTCGTCGTTCTTTCTTTGCATTGTTCTTATTTCTTTGGTAAAGATTTGATTTTTGCTTGAGTGCATGTTGGAAAGCTTGAACTTTTTCGTATTTTTTGTGCCTGCCTGTCATTGTGTTGTACTTTTTTGGCTTTCTTTTGGCCTTATGTATACTTTGGCATTTCTACTGATGGTTGAGGCTTTTTTAGGGTTTTTCCTATTTGTTGCCTATTTCTGTATTATTTGATTTTGTAGCTTTTGGGATAATGGCTTGTTTGATTCTGGAGGAAAGTTGTGTCTTTGATGATTTCCACTTGGCATGTTTCGTTGCTTAGTAGTTCCGTTTGCTAATAGACTAAAACTGTAGTCTGGAAGGTGGCTATTTTGATGACTTTATTTGATTTGTGGCTTGTGGCTTTCTTCTCGAAGTGTTGCTTTTGTTGAAAGATGGTTATTTTCTTGTTAGGAGGTGTAGAGATGTAAGCTTGTAGATTTTCCTGAGTCCTTGTTCCATAATTTCCTCCAAAGGATGCCCCTGGATCTTTAGTGTGGGTCCTGGAGTTTCCTTTTGTTGCTTTGTCTGACTTCTTGACACTTATATGCTTTAGTTCGAGTTGTATCCATTTATGCTCGAGTTGCTCTCTTTGACTTGCCCGAGCTATTTGATTAGTAACCCCTTTTCCTTTTTCTTACTGTAGGATTTTAGTTGACCCATGTCGTCTCGCAAAAATATTGTCGAGACCTGTTCCAGAGTCCCCGAGGGCATGTCAGACTGGCTGGACTCCCTCGTGTTGATGTGTGTTTCTGTGGTAAATTCTGAGTACTGTGTGGAGCTGAGAAAACATCACAGGATTTGTCGTAATCAGGAGCAAGATAAAAATTATGAGCTAGTGGCACCTGATTCTGACAAGAGAGGAGAGCTTCTCTCTCTAGAATTCTAACCTACAACATGATGAAAACTACCCTATTTGCTCCCCCCCATTCCCTTGCCATCCTTGGGTTCAAAAGCATCAGAAATGAGTTGGATTTGGGCCTCATTGAGCTCAGAAATCGCCCTCAGTGTTTTGCCTTTAGTGAAGTCACGTGCAGCTTGTCACGCGTACGCATGGGTCACGCGTACGCGTCGCATTGTGAAATTCCTCTCACGCATGCGCGTCGCTGGCAAATCTCCTTCTCACGCGTACACGTGAGTGACGCGTGCGCATGGCCTTGAATTTAGCAAATCCTCATTTTTTCATGAATTCTCCATTTTTCCATGCTTTTTTTTCATTACTTCAACCCAATCTTTTCCTTCTAATCCTAAAATCACTTAACAAACATATCAAGGCATCGAATGGAATTAAAGTGAATTAAAATTAGTGATTTTTGGGCCTAAAAAGCGTGTTTTTACTCTTAAGCACAAATTAAGAGAAATTCACAAAACCATGCTATTTCATTGAATAAATGTGGGAAAAGAAGAAAAAATCTCCTAAATTTAACACAAGATATACCACAAAATTGGGGTTTATCATGCAGCTGCACATTTTCTATGATGGTCTTTCTAGAGAAGCAAAAAAGGCCCTGGACCACTCTTCAGGAGGCTCTCTCAATACCAAAAAGACCATAGAAGAGGCCATAGATAACATTGAAACAATGGCTAATAATGAGTACTTCTATGCTTCAGACCGGAGCACTAATAGAGGAGTTGTGGAGTTGAGCCATATGGATGCATTGCTAGCCCAGAACAAGTTAATTACTAAGCAATTGGTAGACCTCACCAAACAGATGGAGAGGAATCAAGTTGCAGCAGTCAATACTCAACCACCAGCTCAAGAAGGGTGAATGCAGAGGAAGGATGTGATTGGGAACAAGCTAATTATGTTGGAAACTCATCAAGACAACCCTATGATCCACACTCCAAAACCTATAATCCTGGTTGGAAGAACCACCCAAACTTTGGGTAGGGAAGCTAACAATGAGAATTTATTTTTAATTCGAAATCGATCAAAACAAGAATCAATTTGTTGGTAGCATAGTCCAAACCAACAATGAATTCTCAAGATCAAATAATAAAGTCAATACAAAATAACCAAGAGTATTTAGCACCCGGGTCGTCTTTCCTAGGAGTTATAATTGAGGTGCTAAATTATTGGCTATGGGGGAACAAGGGGATCAATTGAAAGAGACAAGAAATTAAAATGCAAGAAAGAAACTTGACATGCAAGAAATTAAAAGAAAGCAAGTAAAGGCAATGCAATTGGAAATTAAATGCTAAAAAAGGACTCTCGGTGAGGATTGGGTAATTAAGGCTTGCTATCCTAGTTGTGGACCACAGACATGGTAATTGTGTGTGGATTAATCCCAATTAGTCAACCCTACATCGAGGATAAGTCAACTAGGCATAATTAATCTCAATCCCTAAGTCCTAAGTCAACACTAAGGGGTCACTTAGAGTCAAGGGAAATCAAATTAATTAACAACCTTCACACAATGTGGAATGGACATCCACCACTCAAGTTCACCCAAACCACACAATTTCTCAATCAAGAGTGAGAAAACTATGTAAGAGCCCAACTAAGCATTTTATCAAACACTTGGTGCGCATGAAAAGAAAGCATGATAAAATAACAAGAAATAATAAATGCTACAACTACCAAACAAGGAAAGTAAAGATAGCAACTCAATTAAACAATAAAGAGGCATTAAATGTAAATTAAAGTAACAAGAGTGCAAATACAATAAAGTGGCAAAAAAGGAGAAAATGACAAGATAAACTAAGGAAATTAAGACAATAAAACAAGGAAAGGCAAAAGAAGCTAGAGTAAAACAAGAATCAAAAAGGAAAATTACAAGGAAGGTAAACTAAGAACCCTAATTTCTAGAGAGAAGGGGGAGCTTCTCTCTCTAGAAAATGAACTACATGGCTAAAATCTAACCCTAATTGCTCCCTCCTTTCACATGGAGTATGGCCTTGTCTAATATAGGTAGAATCAGCATCAGAAGGTCCAAAAATTGGGCTCTGGAGGTCCAGAAATTGCCCCCAGCAGTTTCCATTAAGTGAGTCACGTGTTGAGATGTGTGCGGACGTACAGGTGTGTGTACACGCGCACATGCTGATTCTCCTCTTGTGCGCTCACACAGGTTCTTGTGCGCTTGCACAGGTACTTGTGCGCACGCACACATGGTTTTGTGGCTCTTGTGCATACGCACACTAGGTTGTGCGCACGCACACTCCAATGTGTGCTTCTCCTTTGTTTTCTTCATGCTTTTTCCTGTTGTACATACTTCCTTCCACTCTTATCAAGCCATTTCAACCTATTACACCTGAAATCACTCATCAAAGCCATAAAGGTATCAAATGGGATAAAAGGGGGATAAAAGTGATTAAAATATGCACAAAATGGCATGTTTTCACAATTAGGCTCAATTTAGGGAGAGAACACAAAAGTATGCTATTCTAGTAAATAAATGTGAGTTTATATAATGAAATACATTCAATTCAAGCTAAAATATATCGTCAAATATGGACTCATCAATTCCTCCATACTTAACTAATAGCATGTCGTCATGCTAATGACAATCAAAGGAGAAGGAGAAAGGGGAAAAATAATTTATTCAATACAACCAACTACATACATGCAACCACACTAAATGCTATCTATATATGTACACTATGGTTCCTATTTAGTTTGGCACAAAACAAACAAGAGATTCTAATTAATCCAAAACAAGCCTTAGGGCCAAGGTAAAGAATTAATGCATTATGATCAATGCCCAAAGAATTGAATTGAGATTTTCAAAACTAACCAACAAACAATTTGCAAGAAGATACAATATAAGGCACAAGAACATAGAATTGAGCGACCGAACCCCTCACTGGATGTGTATTCACTCAATTCGCTCAGTGTTTAGGGCTTAATCACTCAATTCTCCTTTAATCATGTTTCTTAAAGATTTGCAAGTCATCTAGCAATCAACAATTATTTAGTGCATGCATACAAATATCAAGAGGACTTATTCATGGGTTGTAATGGAGCTAGGGTCAAGGTAGGATGCATATGGTCAAGTGGGCTAGAATTTGAATCTTTGATCAACCTAAGCTTCCCACCTAACCTATGACAACCTATACAATTCAAAGCTAACCTAACTACCGATTCTTCACTTTTCCACACACTCATGTATTCTCTTTTTGATCATCACACATATGCATTAATTCTTATTGACTTCGCTTTGGGGCATTTTGTCTCCCTTTTTATTACTTTTCTTTTCTATATATATATATATATATATATATATATATATATATAAATTTTTTTTCAAACCCAAATATATACAAGACCATCAATGCATATGGTTTATCATAATTCATACATGAGTATGTACCCAATTCCCAAAATTTTGACAACAAATATTAAAACACCCTTTTATTCCAACCAATGTTCCTAAACTTCCCAAACTTGAATGATAAAGACTCTCACTAGCCTAAGCTAATCAAAGATCCAAACAAGGGACATTTATTATTTTTTCCTTAAGGCTTATGATGTGCTAAAATTAAGAATAAATGGGTATAACGTAGGCTCAAAGTTGGCTAACAATGGAAGATAAAGGGTAGGCTATTTGGGTAAGTGAGCATTTTGAAACAATAGACTCAATCATATACATGCATTCATACACAAAATAATGGACATATAGAATCAAGCAAATCAAAGATTACAATCATAAAAGAAGTTTATCACACAAGAACAAACTTTATGGTTGAAGATGTGCAACCATACAATTAAAGCTCAAATCTCACAAGGTATGTTGTTATAGCTCTTTTCTATGTTTTATGAAAAATACTTCAAGCAAGTTTGAAATGCAATTTCTCAATTCAATCAATGGCATGCCCTAAAAGGGATTTCATGAAAATTTCTTTTCGTTTTTACCAAAATTATTCAATCTAACATGCAACATGCAAGTATGTACTACCATGATACTATAAGCATTAAAGAAATATATATAAACAAACGAAACAAAGTGCAAATAAGAACAAAAATTACAAAAAATTGAAGAAAAAGAACAAAAAAGAATATTGCAAAGTGTCTAAGAAGAGAATTTTACCCCCCTCGAAGTTGGCGATCCTCCCTCAAACTTAAATAATGCACGGTCCTCCGTGCAAGCACATAATCTGGGCGTGAAGAGCTAAGAGGCTCCACCTTCAGCTGGTGGGCAGCAAGGGTTCCAGTTGCATGTAAACAAGTAAATAACAATGGAGGAGAAGTAAGATGTGTGTGGTGTGATGAAAGGTAATGTGTGCATTCTAAGTGCGCGCGATTTAGAAGACGCACATTGGCCCGGTCAAAATAGAAACCACATAATCAAAAGAAATAGCAAGGTCCTCAATTAAGTAGCCTAGGTTGCAAGTAAAGAATAAGTAAACTTAAGGCACAAGCAACCCTAGGTAACCACAAAAGTGAATTGAGTATTTGATTTTGGTTATTGAAATTGTGCACGTGAAAGTACAAGATTGATATAAAATAGCACAATAAACAACAACCAATCCCATAATGAACGGAAACTCCTTATTCATCATGAAACATAATGAAAAAGTCACATCGGAAGAAACTTGTTACAAAAAGTGATAAGCTTGATGAAAATCAAGTTAGGTCACTCAAACAAATGCAAAGCATTAACAAGGAACAAGTACCAGACATGTGGTGAATTTGATATGCACATCATGATGAACAAGTAATTTCAACTCAAATCATTTGATCCAATGCACTTATATAATTTGTCCTAGTGGTACAATCAAAATATGAGTAGCCAAACACACTAGGTACTTGGTAAGTTAAGGCAATGTATAAGGGCATAGGTGTAAGTTTCAAGCAAGAAGCAACCCTATCAAAATTCAGCAACACTTGCAATTTATTCACTTAACAAGCAAGTAAAGCAAAACTAATAAAATTACTAAAATGAAAATGAAATGCAAATAAAATAGACATGAACAAGCACAAAATAGGGTGAAAGGGGGAGAAGAGAGAGGAAGATAAAAGAAGGAAAGAAGTATAGAGAATGAAGAGGAGAAAAGAAGCATAAAAGTGAGAAAACAGGGGCGTGCCTACGTACAGACACGTGTGCGTACGCACACTATGAGGAAAAAGAAAGGTGTGTGCTCGCACACTCTATGCGAGCGCTCCTGGCAGAAGAGGGAGTAAGAAGTGTGTGTGCGCACAAGGGCGTGCGCACGCACAGAAGACTCTCTTTTTTTCTCGGCATGAAGAATCATGTGTGCGCGCGCACACAGGTCCGTGCGCGCGCACAGTAGCAAAAGGGGCAGGGGTTCATGCGCACAAGTCATGCCAACGCTCCTACCAGAGGGGTTGTGCATTGGCGTGCGGACGCACACGTCTGTGCGGCCACAGAAAGAGCGCAAGAAGGGAGACTCGTGGGTACGCACACAGCAGTGCGCACGCACAGGTCACAAAATAGAGGGAGGTGCGCGCGCATAGGGCGTGCTGGCACTGCGAACGGAGGGCATATTCATTGGTGTGCGTGCGCACAGGTCGGTGCGCACGCACAGGACGTTGAAACTTGAAGTTCTGTGAGCACGCACAAGTGTGTGCGCGCGCACAAATGCCCTGTTTTCCAAAAATTTTTCTTCAAAATTCCAAGGTACCAAGCCTTAGTTTAATGAAAGCTCAACCCCAAAAACATTCGAACATCCAAAATTTCATGACCCACATGCAAATCTACCTACTAAACTCAAAATTAAACTAATCCTAAGCAACCAAAATAAGCAAAAATGCCATCAACCAAAATTATATACAAGGAACAAGGTAAGAACAATGTTACCATGGTGGGGGTGTTTTCCACCTAGCACTTTGTTTTATTGTCCTTAAGTTGGACTTATGGAGATCTCTCATCAAACCTCCTCGAAATCCCTCCCCGGCAACGGCACCAAATTTGACAACGAGAAATTATGTTGATTCGAAATCGATCAAAACAAGCATCAATTCGTTGGTAGCATAGTCCAAACCAACAATGAATTCTCAAGGTCAAATAATAAAGTCAATACAAAATAACCGAGAGTATTTAGCTCCCGGGTCGTCTTCCCTAGGAGTTGCAATTGAGGTGCTAAATTATCGGCTATGAGGGAACAAGGGATATCAATTGAAAGGGACAAGAAATTAAAAGGCAAGAAAGTAACTTGACATGCAAGAAATTAAAAGAAAGCAAGTAAAGGCAATGCAATTGGAAATTAAATGCTAAAAAATGAATCTCGGTGAGGATTGGGTAATTAAGGCTTGATATCCTAGTTGTGGACCACAAACATGGTAATTGTGTGTGGATTAATTCCAATTAGTCAACCCTACATTAAGGATAAGTCAACTAGGCATAATTAATCTCAATCGCTAAGTCCTAAGTCAACACTAAAGGGTTACTTAGAGTCAAGGGAAACCAAATTGCGTTAAATGTAAATTAAAGTAACAAGAGTGCAAATACAATAAAGTGGCAAAAATGGAGAAAATGGCAAGATAAACTAAGGAAATTAAGACAATAAAACAAGGAAAGGTAGAAGAAGCTAGAGTAAAACAAGAATCTAGAAGGAAAATTACAAGGAAAGTAAACTAAGAACTCTAATTTCTAGAGAGAAGGGGGAGCTTCTCTCTCTAGAAAATGAACTACATGACTAAAATCTAACCCTGATTGCTCCCTCCTTTAACATGGAGTAAGGCCTTGTCTAATATAGGAAGAATCAGCTTCAGAAGGTCCAAAAACTGGGCTTTGGAGGCCCAGAAATCGCTCCCAGCAATTTCCATTAAGTGAGTCACGTGCTGAGACGTGTGCGGACGCACAGGTGTGTGCGCACACACACATGCTGATTCTCTTCTTGTGCACGCGCACAGGTACTTGTGTGCATGCACACATGGTTTTGCGGCTCTTATGAGTACACATACTAGGTTGTGCGCACTCACACTCCAATGTGTGCTTCTCCTTTATTTTCTTCATGCTTTCTCCCTTTGTACATGCTTCCTTCTACTCTTATCAAGCCATTTCAACCTATTACACCTGAAATAACTCATCAAAGCCATAAAGGCATCAAATGGGATAAAGGTGGGATATAAGTGATTAAAATATGCACAAAATAGCATGTTTTCACAATTAGGCTCAATTTAGTGAGAGAACACAAAAGTATGCTATTCTAGTGAATAAGTGTGAGTTTATATGATGAAATCTATCCAATTCAAGCTAAAATATATCGTCAAATATGGACTCATCAGAAACCAGCAAAACCAAACCCAGGATCATAGGCCTCAAAACCACAACCATTACAAAAATTCTACTTATCAATACCCCAACCAAAGACCATATCAAGCACCACACAACAACTCTTTCCAACCTCCATATCAAACACAAAACAACCAACCTCAACCTCCACTTTCCAATCCACCATCACAATCATTATCTAAGGATAGAATCTCCTGGAATAAGGCTTTACTTGAAGAACTATGCAAGGATTCTAAGGATAACAAGGCATTCAAGGAGGAAGTAAGGTCCAATATGTAAAATCAGGGAGCTGCAATCAAGAAGCTTAAAGCCAAAGTAGGATATCTCTCTCAGCAAATCCCTAAACCCATTGACAGCTTGACAAGTGACATGACGAAGGGATTTTCTGTCGGTAAAGAAATTCACAAATAAATTCTCGTTGAAAGTATAGTTTCTAAAAGAACAAAGAATCGTTTCGTACAAAAATTTGTTTGTCACTAAAGCAAACCCAATAAAATTTATTACCGAAGTATTTAAACCTCGGGTCATCTCTCAAGGAATTGCAGGGAAGTATGATTTATTATTGGTTATGGAAAAGTATCTTTTTGGGTTTTTGAAATAGGGAACAAGAAAATAAATTGGCAAAAAAGTAAATTAATAATCATGAAAACCCTTGCAAGGTATAAGAACTGGAAATTTCATCCTAGTTATCCTTATCAATTGTAATGATAATTGTTTATTGCTCCCACTTAGTTAACCCTTACTAAATAAAGGAAAGTCAAGTAGACTAATCAATTTGATTCCTCAAATCCTAGTCAACTCCTATGGAAAGAGTAGCTTTAGAGGGATCCAAATCAATCAGCGAATTCCAATTTTCAATCAACAAGGAGTTTGATAACTCAAGTGTCACCAATTACTCAACCAAAGCCAAGAGGAGAAAATCTATTCGAATAAAAATGCCTTGACCAGGAGAAGGTTAATTGGAAGTTCCATCCTTGTTGGAATCTCTCAAGAGTAATGGTAAAAGATTGTTGTTATTACTTAGTTAACCCTTACCGAATAAGGGAAAGTCAAGTACATAAACCAACGTCTGTCACGAGTCCTAGTCCTCTCCCTTGGGAAGGTCTAGCGTTAGTGATCAGAAGGCTAGTCTACAACTTTCAATTACCACCAGGCTCTTGAGTATTCCAACTCAAGGATCTCCTATTAATTAACTCCCAAGTCAAGTTGGGAGTCTACTCTACAAACATGAATGCCATTACACCATATAAAGGGAGTAAAAAGGGAACATGGTAATTAAAATTCAATTGGAAATAATTAAACAAATAATAGATTTAAATGGAAAAGTACTCTTTGCATTAATAATCCATGAAAATAATCCAATTGTAACTCTGAACAAAGTAAATAGCGATTAAAAGAGTAAGGAAACAGAAAACAAACTAGAATGATAAAGTCTTCAATGGAGGTAGTAACTCTGTAATATCCAACTCAAAAGCATAAAACTAGGAATCCTAGATCCTAGAGAGAGGAGAGAGCCTCTCCCTCTAAAACCTACATCTCAAACCTAAAATTATGTGAATGAAAAAAATGTCTCATGATTTTTCCACTATGTAGCCTCTAATCTGTGTTTTCTGGGCCAAAAACTGGGTCAAAAATAGCCCAAAAATCGCTGGTTGCGAATCTTAATACGCTGGTCTTTCGTCAATGTGACGCGTGCGTGTGATATTACACATGCGCGACACCTAGATATACATCCACTATGGCAAATTATATAATATTTCGAATCCCCAGATGTTAGCTTTCCAACGCAACTAGAACCACCTCATTTGGACCTCTGTAGCTCAAGTTATGACCGTTTGAGTGCGAAGAGGTCAGGGTTGACAGCTTTGTAGTTCCTTCAATTTCTTGTATTTCTTCCACTTTTGCATGCTTCCTTTCCATCCTCCAAGCCATTCATGCCCTGTAATCCCTGAAATCACTTAACGCACATATCACGACATCGAATGGAAATAAGAGAGGTTTAATATTAGCAGATATAAGGCCAAAGAAGCATGTTTTCAATCATAGGACAAAATCAGGAAGGAAAACGTAAAACATGCGAATTGTATGAATAAGTGTGAGAATAATGGATGAAATACACTAGATTAAACACATGATAAACCCTGAAAATGGGTTTATCAACCTTTCCACACTTAAACATTAGCATGTCCTCAGGCTAAGCTCAAGAGAACTAAAAGAGTGAAGAGGAATGGTAGAGAGTATGAAATGCAACCTATCTATGTGAATGCAACTACATGCAAAATGTTTCTACCTACTTGGTCAAAGAAAATAAATCTTCTAAGAATAGACATGAACTGGATTTTATTAATTCAAATCATAAAATAAAGTACAAGTAAACTTGTAAGAAGAAAGCTCATGAAAGCCAGGAATAAGGAATCGAGCATCGAACCCTCACTGGAAGTGTATACACTCTAATCGCTCAGGTGTTTAAGGTTCGATTCTCTCAATTCTCTACTAATCTTGCTTTCTAAGGCTTGCTCTTCTTCTACCAATCAACAAAGAATTTAATGCACAGATACACATATCAAGAGGTCTTTTAAGGGTTGTAATGGGGTTAGGGTCAAGCTAGGATTGTATTTGGTCAAGTGGACTAAAATCTGAATCCTTAATTAACCTAAACTTCCCACCTAACTTAAAATAATCCATGTAATTACAATGCAAAATCTAACTACCCATTAACTATGTTTACCACATATTCATGCATCCCAACTTTAGTACAACTCATATGTATTGCTACCAACATTTACTTTTGGGCATTTTGTCCCCTTTTTGTTATTTGCTCTTTTTTTTTCTTTTTCCTTTCCCTTTTTTTTCATAATTTTTCTTTCTTTTGCTTTTCTCAAGGCATATGATTAAGGTATTGAATGCATGAATATATTCTCAATATTCTTTCACATTTTTAGAAAATTCTAACATACTCAATTCTCAAACCAAATGTTTCCAAACCCAATTTCCCCATACTTAAATCATAAGCACTCTCACTAGTCTAAGCTAACCAAGAATTCAAATTAAGGACCTTATTGTTTTCCGCTTAGAGTTAATGATGTGCTAAAGTAAAGAATAAAAGGGGTAAAATAGGCTCAAATTGGTTTGCAAAGGATAATGAAAGGTTAAGGCCATATGGGTATGTAAGCTTAGTGAAACAAGGCCTCAATCACATAAGTGCATGCATACATTAAACAATGGAAATATAGAAGCAAGCAAGACAAAGATCACAATTTTAGAAAGAACAACACACACCAAAAAAATAAAATATTGGTTGATAAGATGCAACCAATCAAGTAGGCTCAAAATCTCACTAGTTTTGTGTGTTAGAGCTCTAAAACCATGTTCCAAATTAAAATTTCTTCAAACAAGTTTTTCAAAAAGTTTAATTCAAATTAGTGAAATGCTATAAAAAGTTTCTTGAAAAAGAAAATATTATTTCAACCAAGTGGTAAAATATGCACAAAATCAAACAAACATGCAAATGCAACAACTAATTTAACAAAAAAAAAGTTAAACATTGGTGTTGAGTCAAGAAGTACTAACCCACAGAAGTTGGTATCGACCTCGCCACAGTTAAAGATTGCACCGTCCTCGGTGCATGCAGAGATGTACAAGTGGACGGGTGCCTCCAACTGATACTTTTTCTCCAAAGATTGTGTGGCAGACTTGTTTATTGCTCCAGTTAGAAACTTTTCCTTTTCCCTTGTGATGGCAACCTGAAAAGGGAGAAAAGAAAGGTAACATGCAATTCAAAGGGATAGAGCAAGGAAAAGGGCAGTACAAGTGATAATCATGCTAAGGTAAAGAAGAATGTCATTAACACATGGTCGCGACTTCATGTAATTAGGACATCAACGGAAATATACCAAGAAATATGAAGGCAATTAGATGCAAGATGTTTATTAGCATGCCGGCAAAGGCATGAGTAGCATAGATCAAGCATTAATTGCTAAAATGTATTATCACTCGTAACAAACCAACAATCACGTTTGTATTGACAATTATAATTAATTAATAAAATATAGGAAGGGTTTTGTGAAAAGCAGGCATTAGAGTAGAAGAGTAGAATAATTAAAAATGCACAATGCTATACGGGCTTATTCACAAACACTTGGTATGAATGTTTAATATGATAAGGAAAGTATTAAATTTGAACATGCAAATAACCCAAAAATAATAATTAGTGATAATTGTCAAATAACTCCTTAATAATCCACAAGAAAATATGGAAGAAAACAATCACCCAATTAGATTTCTAACACCAAGTAAAATAATGCAAAAATAGATAAATAATAAAAAGAAGAAAAAAAAGAAAATAGAAAGAAAGAACCTTGAGAAGAAAGTGATAAAGAGTGGTAATAAAGAACGTCAGGTGAAGAAAATATGATGGAAGGGAAAAGAAGAAGAGAAGAGTAAAGAAAGAGAAAGAATGGAAAAAGAAGGGAGAATAAAGAAGAAAGAAAAGAAAGAAGAAAGAAAAAGAAATAAATTAGGATTTAGAAAGATAAGATATGAAAAACAGGGCTGCGCAGGGTTCAGGTGCGGATTCGCGAATGACGCGTACGCGTACTCCACGCGTACGCGTGGGTCGCGCACTGAGGAGGGCGACGCGTAGGAGTCGGTCACGCGTACGCGTGACCATGTTTGAGCTATTCGCGTGAGGGCATCGTGGCGCTTGCACAACCCTCTGTTCATTTTGGGATATGTGCCAAAATGTCATATGACGCGTGCGCGTCAGGCACGCGCACGCGTGGAAGTGCAAAAGTGGAAAATGACGCGCACGGGTTAACGACGCATACGCATGGGTGGTTTGTTCTTCTAGCACAATTCGAGCACCAAGCCAGCATAACTTTCGGCCAATACACCTTTTACGTCGAATTCACAAGGTCACGCGTGCGCATCATTGACGCATACGCGTGAAGTGCCAAATTCTCAGATGATGCGTATGCGTGGTGATGCTTGTGCGATTGGCACTCTTTCTACACTGTTTCCACACAACTTTCTGTTCATTTTTTTATGCAGATAAAAATGCAGACTATATGCAATACTAATGAGAAGATTCACTAAAATAAAACTAAGGAGAGAAAAGAAACAACGATCATACCATGGTGGGTTGTCTCCCACCTAGCACTTTTAGTTAAAGTCGTTAAGTTGGACATTTGGTGAGCTCCATGTCATGGTAGCTTGTGCTTGAACTCGTCTTGAAACTTCCACCAATGCTTGGACTTCCAATAAGCTCTATCAATACCAAGTAAATTTCTCAAGCTTTGATGGGGTTCTTCACAAGCTTTGAGCTCCCAAATTTGATCCTCATATATTCCCGGATCCCAAATCTTGTTTCTACACCCGTCTTCAAGTGGATCATGATGATTCCATCCGGGTGGTAAGCAATCCGAATTCTCACTAAGGCATCCAAACAGCTTCCTAGACCCATTCATTCGAGCTCTCCACCAACCCTTGCAAGTAGACTTTGAGCTCCCAACCACAACGAACCTAGGATTGTGTTGCCAACCGCTAACCATCTCCCTCTTTATCTTAAAGCCACAAAGAGCTCGAAGTTGACCATCTGTTTCAAGTAGCCCATATTCAAGTGGGAAAGTAAAGGTCAAGGATAAGAATTTTACCTACTTGAATGTTGTATTGGATGGTAATGGCTTTACGGGAGAGGTCTCCAACAGCTTTGGCAAGGTGATTTCAAGCTCCATTCCCTTTTGCTCTCCCTTGGCAACTTCCACCTCTTTGCAAGCCTCTTCAACTTCAACCGCTTCCTCTTGGTAGCTTTATTCCAATTCAACCTCTTCTTCATTACTTACCAAGGGCATGGAAGGTTGTGCTTCTTCTTCTTTAATCTCCATCTCTTGATCAACCTCTTCAAAGTCTTTAGCCATGATATGTCTTGGAGGTTGTACACCCTCCCCAACATCAAATTCAAACTCCTTAGAAGGAGGCTCTATGACTCGAGGTTCCCATGGAGGTTCAACATCTCCTAAGTCTGCAACCAATTCTTCCTTTTCAATAATTGCTGCATTGTCCAGTGGTTTTAGTATAAGATCGTACTCCTCCTTGATGATTTCCTTTCCATGACAACTCACTTCAACTACTCCTTCATCTCAAAGGGTCTCTCCTATCTCCACATTTTGGGCCTCCTCTTGCTCTAAGACAAAATCAGACTCTTCCTTGATGTCTTCCTTCACTAATTCTTCAACCACTCCTTCGACTTCAAGGGTCTCTACTACCTCCACTCTTCCTTTGACGAAATGGATTTTCTATCAGTAAAGAAATTTGCAAATAAATTCTCGTTGAAAGTATAGTTTCCAAACCAACAAAGAATCCTTTCGTACAAAAACTTGTTTGTCACTAAAGCAAACCCAATAAAATTTATAACCGAAGTATTTAAACCTCGGGTCGTCTCTCAAGGAATTGCAGGGAGGTGTATTTATTATTGGTTATGGGAGATTATCTTTTTGGATTTTTGAATAAGGAACAAGAAAAGTAAATTGCAAGAAATTAAATTAATAAAAATAAGAAAACTCTTGGCAAGGTATGAGAACTGGAAATCCCATCCTAGTTATCCTTATCAATTGTGATGAGAATTGTTTATTGCTCCCACTTAGTTAACCATTACTAAATAAAGGAAAGTCAAGTGGACTAATCAATGGGATTCCTCAAATCCTAGTCAACTCCTAAGGAAAGACTAGTGTTAGAGAGATCCAAATCAACCAGCAAATTCCAATTATCAATCAACAAAGGAGTTTGACAACTCAAGTGTCACCAATTACTCAACCAAAGCTAGGAATGCAAAAATCTAGATTAAAATCATAAATATGAAATACCTCAATTTGCATTAAATAAGAAAATCAATTCTAACATGGAGTTCATAAATCAAATAGCAACATAATGTAATCAATAGAGGAAATAGATAAAGTAGAATAATTGAATAAATAAAAGTAGAAGAGAAACTAAATTAAAGGAACATTGAACCTGGAATAGAGGAGAAATAAACCTAAAACTAAGAGAAATCCTAAATCCTAAAACCTAGAGAGAGGAGAGAGCCTCTCTCTCTAGAAAACTACATCTAAAACCTAAAATTGTGAATTGATGTTGTGTCTATGAATGGATGGATTCCCCCACTTTATAGCCTCTAATATGTGTTTTTTGGGCCAAAAACTGGGTCAAAAACAGCCCAGAAATTGCCCCCAGCGATTTCTAATACGTCCAGCACGCGGCAAAGTCACGCGTACGCATCGTCCACGCATACGCGTGGATTGAATTTTTTTCCAGGTCATGCGTACGTGTGATCCACGCGTGCGCGTCACCTATCTTTGGGGAAGCTATGGAAAATTATATATCGTTGCGAAGCCCCGGATGTTAGATTTCCAACGCAACTAGAACCGCCTCATTTGGACCTTTGTAGCTTAAGTTATGATCAAATTAGTGTGAAGAGGTCAGCACGGACAGCTTAGCAATTCCTTCAGTTTCTTGTATTCCTTCCCCTTTTGCATGCTTCCTTTCCATCCTCTAAGCCATTCCTACCCTATAAACCTTGAAAACACTTAACACACATATCAAGACATCGAATGGTAATAAGAGAGGATTAAACATAGCAAATTTAAGACCAAAGAAACATGTTTTCAATCATAGCACAAAATCAGGAAGGGAAATGTAAAACCATGTAATTAGTATGAATAAGTGTGCAAAGACTTGATAAAAACCACTCAATTGAGCACAAGATAAACCATAAAATAGTGGTTTATCATGACACTAAGAAGAATCTAAGAGGGAAAACAAGGAATCTGAAATGGGAAGAATGTAAGGTAATCACTCTAAGGAGTGAGGATATCTTGGAGGAAGAAGCTATCAACCTACTGAGCACAAGAAAGGGCTCCCAAAGGAGAAATTAGAAGGGATAGAACAAGGAATTAACCCTGCACAAAGGAAGAATCCAACGAAGAAGGAAGTCTTGGAACTATATGTGCCAAAAGCACCATTCCCTCAAAGACTCAAGGGTGGTGTTAATGAGAAAAAGTATTCTAGGTTTCTGGACATATTTAAAGCTCTCCATGTCAACATACCTTTCATTGAAGTCCTCCAACAAATGCCTTCATATATCAAATGCATGAAAGAGTTGCTAACCAAGAAGAATCCCTTGAAGGGTGGGCAGACAGTAGTGATGACTAAAAGGTGTAGTGCTCTTATCCAGAAATACCTACCTACAAAGAAAAAGGACCCACGGAGTTTCCACATCCCTTGTGCTATAGGGGATACAAAGATCGACAGAGGGTTTTGTGATCTTGGAGCAAGCATAAACTTAATGCCCCTTTCTCTCATGAGGAAGCTGCAAATTAATGAGCTGAAACCCACAAACATAACCCTTCAGTTGGCTGACAAGACCCAGAAACAAGCACTAGGAGTGGTTGAAAATGTGTTGGTAAAGGTAGGGAGGTATTTCCTCCCTACAGACTTTGTTGTTCTTGAGATGGAAGAAAGCTATCTTCATCCAATCATTCTAGGGAGACCATTCTTAGCTACAGCCAGAGCACTCATAGATGTTAAGAAAGGGGAGCTAATATTGAGAATACATGACGAATAACTCACCTTCCATGTCTTCAAACCATCACATGATTCTGAATAAGAGAGTAGAGGACTAATGGATGATTATGAGGAAGCAATTGTGGAAGAAGCAGGCAGTAAGTCACAAGCAGAGCCTCTGAAGGCATCTTTGGAGAACAAATAAGAAATCCAAGTAGTACAACAATAAAAAAGATCTAAGGAGGAGCTGAAACCACAAGATTCAAAAGGGACAAGCCACAAGGACCCTCCTGACACAAAAAGCACTGAATTGCCACTTGAAGGAAAAGAGAGGCTTGTGAAGAAGATGCCAAGAGGATGGAAAAATAAGAAGATCCCTACAGAGGACTTCTCTCCAGGGGACAGAGTGATATCAATTCACCAACCGCTAATCCCACCTCATTTTCCTATAATTCCATCCCAGCTACCTCAAGTGTACACGATCAATAGAGTCCTCTCCTTGGAGCATGTAGAGATCTTCAAAGAAGAAAGTGGAGATAGATTCACCACGAGAGGAGAAGATCTGAGACAGTACCAACCTTCCTGACAAGGGCCAACCATCAAGCTAATGACGTTAAAGAAGCGCTTCATGGGAGGCAACCCATGCTTTATATCCTTTTTAGTTTCTATTTTAGTAGTAGTTAATAAAGTAGTACTCATGATAATCACTTCAAAATTGACAAGCACTTAATTGAATTCTAGTGTGACACACATAGTGGACAATAAGTTTGGTGTACAAAGCACTTAGGATGATACATATGATTTATACTATGTATATCCTAAGAGTTTTAAGCGAATTTCCTTGCACTACATGACCAAAAACTAAGTTTGTTGTTCACCAATGTTATACGCATAATCATAAGGGTCAAGTTGATTTTAATTCATGAGTAATACTTATTTTGCTTTAGTTGGTCAATTAACAAAAAATTCAAAAATTAGTTAGTACCTTTCATTTTTGCCGCCACCAATTGAGTTTAATTTTGTTTCTTGTTTTCTATAGGGAATTGGAGGAAGAAATGGATGGAAATGACAAGTCAAGGAAATGGTTCGGCTATTCTATGAAGGGCTAGGCACATAGCCTTAAATGGTGTTCCTTGGGAAGTGATACATTCAAGCATTGGATAGTTAAATGTGTCAAGCTTCTACCCTTGATGACCGAGCCCAACTACCTTATAAATTGGCAATCCTTGTCTCCATACCATTTTACACACACACCATCCATTTTCATCACATAATGATAATCCCCACCATTCATTTATCCACCACCTTCTAATATAAATTCCCTCTACTTCATATAACCGAAACTATTGCGTACTTCCACACTCCAATTCTTATTTCATTACAAGCTACCTTCATACCTTTTTACTTTTGGCTACCTTCTATCAGTAAACCTCCCCACCCTTCTTTCATAGATAGCATCCTAATCACTCATTTTATTTTCCTCCTCAAACCATACCCTCAACTCACCTCACTCACTCGACTTGCCACCCTCCTCTATATCCTTGTTATTAGGTTCCTCACGTATGGCATCATCGTGTACGCAAACCCCACAATGTTCCTATAGCCGCAGTACCATTAAGTGAGCGAGTAAGGGTCGATCCCACGAGGATTATGGCTTGAAGCAAGCAATGGTTGTCTTGCAAGTCTTAGTCAGGCGGAATCAGAAGGAGTTGGATTATATTATGTAAACCTTGAATGATTATATGTCATATATCAAATATTTGGATGTTAAGTAGAAATAATGATAGGAATAGAGTTGAGAGTTAGAGTTGTTTTGTCTTTCTTAATGAACTCTGGTATTACTGTCTTCCATGCTAGTGAATGATCTTCTTCTATGGCAGGATGTAAGTTACCAAAGCCATTGCACGTGGTCATTGTTGTTAAAAAAAAAATAGAGCACCATCCACGCGTACGTGTGCATCAAGCATTTTTGCCTACCCACGCGCACGCGCCATGCACGCGTACGCATGGATTGAGAAATTCCACCCGAAGCCAAAAATCCGAGAGTTGTGCAAACGCTGCGCGCGCATTGTGCCTTTGGTACAAAACCACTCATGCGTACGCACACATGATGCGTACACATCACTCTCGAAATAAGCCATCGACGCGTACGCGCCAAGCACGCGTACGCGTCGCGTTCATTGCACCATCATCCGCACACGCGCACCATGCACGCGTATGCGTGGATGCTTCTCCTTCACTACACTTCTTTTCCTCTCCTATCTCCATTTCTTTCCTTATTTTTTCTTCTTGCCCTCTCTTATCCTTCTTCCAACACTTCCAAACACCATATATAACCACATAGGTAGTTTGTCAGTTAGTTTAATTTTCATTATAAGTCTTGGATTGTTAATCTTCTTTACCATTAATTGCTGCTGAGTATTAAAAAGGATGTTATCTTAACATCATTATGTTTATAATCTTTGTTGGATTCCTTCATTGAGGCCATATTTTGCTACTTGGTTTTAAGTTCTTCATGCTTAATTTTGTGAATACCAAGTACACTAGATTTGCCTTCAAGCACTCTAAATCCTCCTAAATTGCATGATTTGGCAACCATGTAATTTGAATCCTATTCTTCGATTAGGCAATTAATTGATTGATGATGTTCATTTACCTCAATGCATTGTGTTTCATGATTCTATGCATCCATATATTTATAGCTTGATTACTCTCATGCTTCTTTAATGCTTGTTTTACCTTACAAGTTTACTTAAAGCATCTCAAGCGCACTAGAATAAGTGAAGTACATGATTCCTTTATGACATCGCTTTTTATGCTAGTGTGTGTTCAGGACCGCATGCATTTTAGAATTCACACACCTACTTGCCTTAATGTCGCACTAATTCACTCACTCAATTCCAGTGATTACTACCTCATTCCAACAATTTATGCTTCCTTGCTTGCTTTTGTATTTTCTCATCTTATGGTGTTATTTTCTATTTTTCATGAACAATGCACCACAAGCAAAACGAAAGCGGAAAAAAGAACACGCAGCAAACCGGTTGACCTACTAGCTGAAGGTAGCAACTCAGAAAGTCGTCGTACCCCCTTTGCTCATCTTCGAATGCATCTAGGATGGTGCAAACTTTTAAGTGTGGGGAGGTCGTCTGACCGGTCGGTGATTTTGGGTGACAAATTTCTAATCTCAACACTTTTGCATTTCATTTTAGGTTTTTAGGATTTTTTACTTGCATTTTCTTATTTTTGAATATATATACACAATAAGCTTAGTCAAAATAATGAAATTTTTTCAAGATTTCTATTTATAGGGCATCTCAATTGATTTGAGCGAAAACTTTTCTTTAGTACTTGCTTGAATTATATATATATTGTGGAACATGTTTTGAGCTAAGAACACAAGCTTGTGAGTTTTGAGCCTAATTGCGTGGTAACATCTTATAACCACTTATTTTTCCTTCTTGTGTGCATTATTCTCTTCCTATGATTGTGATCTTTGATTTGTTTGATTCTTTATATCCATTATTTTGTGTATTCATGCATTTATATGATTGAGGCCATCATTTTATTTAGCTCACTTACCCAAAAAGCCTTACCTTTTATCATCCATTGTTAGCAACTTGAGCCTACGCTTAACCCACTTTGTTCTAATTTTAGCACATTACAAGTCGTAAAGCGAAAAACAATAAAAGTTCTTATTTGGATCTTTGATTAGCTTAGGCTAGTGTGTGTGTATCACTCAAGTATGGGAATAAAAGGGTAGTTTGGTATTTTTGTTGTAAATATTGGAAATTGGGTACATGCTCATGTATTGATTAAATGTATAGACCTTATGCATTGATGTTCTTGTATCTAGTTTGAAAGAAAGAAAAAAATAATATGGAAAAAAAATAAAGAAAAAGGAAGAAAAAGAAGAAAAAGAAAGAAATAAAAAAAAGGGGACAAAATGCCCCAAAACAAAGTAAAGCTCAATAAAATCAATGCATATGGGTTGTAATTAAGAAAAAGAATGCATGAGTATGTGAAAAAGTGGGAAAAAATGGGTAGTTAGGTTAGTTTTGAATTGTATAGGATGTCATAGGTTAGGTGGGAAAGTTTGGGCTAATCAAAAGATTCAAATCTCAAGCTCACTTGACCAAATATGCATCCTACCTTGACCCTAGCCCCATTACAACCGATGAAAAGCCCTCATGATAATTGTATGCACGCATGAAATAAATGTCGATTGTTAGAAGAAAAACAAATCTTGGAAAGCATGAAATAGAGGAGAATTGAGTGAATCAACCCTAAACACTTGAGCGAATAGAGTGCAAACACTACCGGTGAGGGTTTAATGCTCAATTACATGTTTTCACCTATGATCATCACTCTTCATGCAAGTTTGTAAAAATATTTAATAGCTCAATTCAATTGTGGTTTGGCAAGGTTTTTAATACCCTTAGCCCATGTGCTTATATATGTATTCTTGGGAATTAATTTTTTTGACCAAGAAATTGTATTCATGTAGATAGTTGCATATAGGTAGTTTGTATATAGTTTAGTTCCATTGAATAAATGTTGATACCTTTTGCTTTCTCTTGGTTTAAGCATGAGAACATGCTTGGTTTAAGTGTGGAGAGGTTGATAAACCCCATTTGTTGGGTTTATCTTGAGCTTGATTTAGGAGATTTTATGACCTTTTACCCACAATTATCCAATGAAATAGCATGTTTTCATGATTCTCCCTTAATTTGTGCTTAAAAGTGAAAATATGCTTTTAGAACTTTAATTTGATAATTTTGATTCACCTTTGATTCCACTAGATGCCTTGATGTGTTTGCTACTGATTTCAGATTGAAAAGGGCTAGGAAGGGATCAAAGGAGTGAAAGGAAAGCATACAAAGTGGAGAAATCATGAAAAGCCAAAGATTTGGAAAAAGCCCATGGACATGCGCGCTCACTATGCGCCTACGCGCGGATTGCGAAATTTTCCAGGGACACGTACGCGAGTTGTGCTCGTACGCGCCGAAGGCCGCACGTGATTTTTAAAGAAGAACTCGTTCCTGGCAATTTTGGAGGGTTTTTGGCCCCACTTGGAGCTGAGTTTTTGGCGGGAAAAGCTATAAAAGACCAAGGATTGAAGGGGAACACATCATTTCACACCATTAGACACATTAGGATTAGTTTAGAATTACTTTTACAGAGAGAAGCTCTCACTTCTCTCTAGGATTAGAATTAGGATTAGGTTTAATTCTTTGATCTAGGTTTCAATTCATGCTTTCTTCTACTTCTTCTTCTCAATCCTTTGTTGTTGCAATCATTACTCTTCTGTTCTTTTGTTGTAATTTCCTTTATGTTGCTTCTATATTTTGTTGTAGATCCACTATTGTTTCTTATATTCTCTTTCAATTCAATTAGAGGTAATTCATAATAATTGTATTTCTTTTGATTGTTGTTGTTAATTCTTTGCAATAATTGTTATTAGATTTCATTCTAGTTGTTAATTTACTATGCTTTTCTTTTGTGACTTCCAAGTATTTGATGAAATGCTTGGTTAGATTTTAGTGTAGATTTTGTTCCTCTTGGCCTAGGTAGAGTAATTAGTGATGCTTGAATTATCTAATTCCTTTGCTGATTGATAATTAGAAGTTGCTAATTGATTTGGATACCACTAAAGCTAGTCTTTCCCTTGGGAGTTGGCTAGGACTTGTGGAATCAAGTTGATTCATCTACTTGACTTTCCTCCATGGTTAGAGGTTAACTAAATGGTAGCAATGGACAATTCTCATCACAATTGAGGAGGATAATGAGGATAGGACTTCCAATTCTCATAATCTTGCCAAGAGCGTTTCTAGTTGTTAGTTTATTTTCATTGCCATTTATATTTCTTGTCTAAAATCTCAAAAACCCCAAACATACTTCATAACTAATAACAAAGACACTTTATTGCAATTCCTAGGGAGAACGACCCGAGGTTTGAATACTTCGGTTTATAGATTTAGGGGTTTATACTTGTGACAACCAAATGTTTGTATGAAAGGATTATTTGTTGGTTTAGAAACTATACTTGCAACGAGAAATCATTTGTGAAATTCTATACCGTCAATTTTCCATTCATCACAGGTCAAACGCCATTGCCTGTGGTCACTCAATCTGACAGAGGGTGAAGCTCTAGCAAGTCATTCTCTTGGTGATCCTACTTAAAATGCCGTAGATAAGGTCGAATCTTTCGGATCAAAGAACAATGCTTCTTTGGATTCTAGCCTATACCACGGAGACCCTAGTCTCCCCAAAAATCGGCTGAACTGGTGTCTTGAGAAGTCCCCAACGAAGTCATGGATTAACCATTTGGGAGATGTATAAACATAGCTGTCAGCTCGTGCTTTCCTTCCAAGTATTCACACGAACCCAAGTAGACGGGGGCGTTTGTCAGGCATGTTCATCTTAATGTGATGACCAGAGCTAATTTGTCAGATCATCCTATTCACCACAATGAAGATCGGATATACATCTTAGAGATAGATCAAACACAGATCGAAGAAGAAACAGAAATATTTTTATTAATTCATAGGACTCAGCAGGGCTCCTCCCCTCAACCTAGGAGGTTTAGAAACTCATACTGAAAGTAAAAACAATGATAAAACATGTATGATGACTGAAAGTGTCTCCAAACTCTCTAAATTACATAAATAAAATACCTTAAATACTAAACAGATGACTAGTAAGTGTAAAACAGTCTATTTAGTGCCAAAATTCACTTGTGGGGCCCACTTGGTAACTGTTTGGGCTGAGCTTTGGTGAGATCCACGTGCTATGAGGTCTCCATGGCAAGGAACGCCAGCTAGGGTGTCCTCTTTGGGCGTTTGTACATTGGTCTCTGCTCTTTAGGCGCTGGACGCCTGGAAGGGAGCAGGTAGTTGGTGTTGGACGCCAGTTTTGGGCCTTCTAATCCGAAGCAAAGCATGAACTATTATATATTGCTGGAAAGCTATGGAAGTCAGCTTTCCATAGCCGTTGAGAGCGCTCTATTTGAACTTCGGTAGCTCCAAAAAAGCTCTTCCAAATGCATATGCAGTACTTTCTCTGTCTCTGAATTAGACTTCTGCTCCAGCTCCTTAATTTTAGCCAGAAAATACCTGAAATTATCCAAAAACACAAAAATTCATATTAGAATCCAAAAATGTGATTTTAACACTAAAGCCTATAAAAACTCAATAAAAATTGAACAAAAACTACTAAAAACTATATGAAAGTGATGCTAAAAAGCGTATAAAATATCCGCTCATCACAACACCAAATTTAAAGCATTGCTTGTCCCCAAGCAACTAAAAAAAGAGTAGAATGAAAAAGAAAATTAAGATACAATAAATTTCTAAGCTTCAAATGAAGCTTAGTTATAATCAGATGAGCGGGACTTAGTAGTTTTTTACTTCTGAATAGTTTTGGCATCTCACTATGCATTGAAACTTAGAGATATTGGCATCCTTAGAAACTTAAAATCAAGGTGATACTATTGACTTTCTTAGGTAAGCTTATTTTGATTCTTGAACACAGCTTTTTAGAGCCTTGGCCGTGACCCTAAGCACCTTATTTTCCAGTATTACCACTAGATACAATAATGCCACAGTAGATACTTTATCTGGATGAACCTTTTTAGATTATAACTCAGGTTTGCTAGAGGCCCCAAATAGAGGTGTCCAGAGTTCTTAAGCACACTCTTTTACTTTGGACCACGACTTTAACCGCTCAGTCTCAAGTTTTTCACTTGACACCTTCACGCCACAAGCACATGGTTAGGGACAGCTTGGTTTAGCCGCTTAGGCCAGGATTTTATTCCTTTGGGCCCTCCTATCCATTAATGCTCAAAGCCTTGGATCCTTTTACCCTTGCATTTTGGTTTAAAGGGTTACTGGCTTTTTCAATCTGCCCTCCTTTTCATGCATTTTTGGATAGTAATGGATTTTTCTATTTTTTATATTTCTTTTGCCATTTTTCTTTCTTTTTCGCATGCAAATAATTTTTTTGTCTTTTGAAACATGCTTTTTCTTTTGCTTTTTGCTGCTTTTTCTTGCTTCAAGAATCAATTTTCAGATTTTTTAGATTATCAATAATATTTTTCCTTTTTTCTTATTCTTTCAAGAGCCAACATTCTAAAATTTCAATTTCAAATATGCACTGTTTAATCATATATTCAGAAAACAAAAGCAAATGACGCCACATCAAACTAATTAAACTAATCTTATTTTAAACTTGAAATTCATGCATCTCTCAATTCCTTTCAAGGTAAGAGATATATGGAACATTTTACAACTTAAAGATATCAATGTAAATGATCATGCAACTACAATAAGAGAACAGATAAATAAAAAGACAGAAAAATAGAAAAAATAACAGGAAAGGGTTGTAAAGAGAACGAATCCACCTTTAAGGGTAGTGTCCGGTGCTCCTCCTTGAGGATCCAATGTGCTGCTTGATCTCTTCTATGTCATCCCTTTGCCTTTGTTGCTCTCCCCTCATAGCCCTTTGATCTTCCCTTATGGCTCTTTGGTCTTCTCTTATTTCATTGAGGGTGGTGGCATGTCCTTGATGCTCCATCCTCAATTACTCCATGTTAGTGCTCAATTTTCCAAGAGAAGTTTGCCATTGATCCCAATAGCTTTGGAGAGGAAAATGTATCCCTTGAGGTATCTCAGGAATATCATGCTGAGGCGGATGCACAGGCTTTTGTGCATGCTCTCTTGTTTGCTCTATTCGCTTCTTAGTGATGGGCTTATCCTCCCCAATGTGGACATCTCCATTTGTGACAATTCCAGATGAATTGCACAGGTGACAGATGAGGTGTGGGAATGCTAATCTTGTATTATTGTGAGGCCTCTCAGCTACCTTGTACAATTCTTGAGGAATCACCTCATGTACTTCCACCTCAGTTCTAATAATGATGCATTGAATCATGATGGCTCTGTCAACAGTCACTTCTGACCGACTGCTAGTAGGGATGATGGATCTTTGGATGAACTCCAACCATCTTCTAGCTATGGGCTTTAGTCTTCTTAACTGAATGGGCTTGCCTTGGAAATCCCTTTTTAACGGTGCACCTTCTACACAGATATCTGAGAGCACTTGATCCAATCTCTGATCATGGTTGACTCTCCTACTGTAGGGAATAGGATCTCCTTGCAGTAGGGGCAAGTTGAACGCCAACCTCACACTTTCCGGGCTAAAATTTAAGATTCTTCCTCGGACCATGGTGATCCAATTCCTTGGATTTGGGTTCACACTAGTGTCATGGTTTTTAGTAACTCATGCATTAGCATAGAACTCTTGCACCATGAGAATCCCAACCTCTTGGATGGGGTTGGTTAGGACTTCCCAACCTCTTCTTCGGATCTCTCTTCGGATTTCCGAATACTCATTCTTCCTGAGCTTGAAAGGGACCTCAGGGATCACTTTCTTCTCAGCCACTACTTCATATAAGTGGTTTTGGTGAGCTTTGGTGATGAATCTCTCTATTTTCCAAGATTCAGAGGGATTGACTACTGCCTTTCCTTTCCTCTTCTTAGAGGAGTCTCCAACCTTGGGTGCCATGAATAGTAATGAAAAGAAAAAAGCTATGCTTTTCCAACATCAAACTTAAAACTTTGCTTGTCTTCGAGCAAAAATAGAAGAATAGAGAAGAAAAAGAAGAAAATAGAGAGAGGAAGAGGGAGAGAGAGGGCTCAGCCTTGTGGGGTGGAGAAGGTATGAGAGGTGTGTGTATGAAGGAGAATGGAGAGGGGTATTTATAGGAGTGGGTAGGGGTATGGTTTGGCCATACGGTGGGATTTGGGTGGGAGATTTGATTTTGAAGTGGATGGGGGTAGGTTGGAGTTATGATAGTTTGGGGAATTAAAATGGATATGATTGGGCTAGGGTTTTTGTGGAAGTGTGAAAGTATGTGGTGTTAAGTAGGGTAGGTGATCGAAGATTCTATGGGACCCACAATTCCTGAGAGGCTAGAGAATTCTAGATTCCCTGCTTCTCTACACTGACATTTGAAAGCCCAGGGGCTACTCCTTAGCTGATGTTCAACGCCAGCAATGCTTTCCTCTTGGGACGTTGAACACCCAGGAGGGCTTCATCACTGGCGTTCAACTTTAACACTCTTTTCGGAGTGTTCTGTTTTCAATGCTGTGAATTTTTTCTCTTGACTGATGCACATGATCATGACTCTAAGACTGAAAGAAAAACAAAATGAAAATAAAATAAATAAGGTTGAGTAAAGTTGGGTTGCCTCCTAACAGGCGCTCTTTTAAAGTCACTAGCTTGACCTTTAGCTCCCTACTGAGGTGAGTATGGGCTTAGATTTTTGCCCCTGACAGTGAATTTTTTTCCTGTCCTTTCATGAATGAGATCTACAAGCTCTAGAGATAGGACACAACTCACTGTGTGTGGTAGGATTGTATTCTTAGTGAAGATAACTCTCATGCCAGGTGAGAGGCCTTTAGTTGGGACTTTCTTGTCCCTCCAGTCTTTAGGTACTTTCTTTTTAGTACCTTTATGCTTAGAGCTTGTTAAAGGCTGCCCAACACCAAACTTAGAACTAATGTCTGGGGGCTCTGCAGAGCTCTGCACAGAAAGAGAGGGTTGGCACACTAGGTGTTGCACTGTTATCTCTCTTTTAAAGGGAGAATTAGGATGAGGCATCTTGAATAAGATGTGATCCTCCCCTAACTTTAGGGTTAGTTCTCCCTTAGCCCCATCAATGATAGCATTAGCTGTGGCTAGGAAAGGTCTTCTAAGGATGACACAGTCATCCTCATCCTCTCCTATGTCTAAGACAATAAAGTTTGCAGGGATGTAGTGGTTTTCAACTTTAACCAAGACATCCTCCACTAAGCCATATGACTTCTTCATGGTCTTGTCTGCCATCTCTAAAGAGACGTGTGCAACTTGTACCTCAGGGATTCCCAACTTCTCCATTACAGAGAGTGGCATGAGGTTGATTCTTGACCCTAGGTCACATAGAGCCTTTTCAAAGGACATAGTACCTATGGTGCAAAGAATCAGAAAGAGCCTAGGGTCTGGAAGCTTCTAAGGTAGCTTTTGCTGAACCAAAGGATGGAGTTCTTTGGTAAGCAGTAGAGGTTCTTCCTCCAGAGGCTTTGTACCAAATAGCTTGGTATTTAGCTTTATTAGAGCTCCTAGGAAACGAGCAACTTGCTCTTCCCTAGTGTCTTCATCCTCATCTGAGGATGAGTAGTTATCAGAACTTATGCACTGATGCACAAAAATTTGTCTCTCAACAAATTCCCTTCTGCAAGTATACCGAATTGTTGTCAAGTAAAAACTCACAATAAAGTGAGGTCGAATCCCAAAAGGATTGATTGGTTGAGCAACTTTAATTAGAGGAGTGTTCTAGTTGAACTGAGCATATTTGAATTGGGATTTGTAGAAATTAAAATGGTGGGAGACGTAAATTGCAAGAAATGTAAATGACTAAAAGTAAAAGACCTGAATGTAAATTACAGAAAGTAATTGCAGGAAACTAAACTTGCAGAAACTTAAATGGGAATGGGGGTGATGAGCATAAGGATAAATAGTAGATATAAAGAATGGGAAGATCAGAAATTGGCTCAGGAGATATTGTATTCTCTGGATCAAGTTCATTCTCATCTTTTCCTCAATCCATGCAACTCATTGATCTCTTGGCAATCTTAGGTGATTGAATCCCAATTCCTTGGCAATTCAATCTCTCTAAGCTTAAACAATTGCCCAATTCATTGATCTAATTGCTCATGGGAAGAGATGAAGTACGATCATTGATTATACCACATATTTTTCCAAATCAAAGTTTTGGTAGGATTATATGTCACTATATCCATCCAACCCCCAATCCGGTCCAACGTGAGAAAGCATTGCTAGCATGATTTCCTCATTCCTCTTCCAAGTTTCAGAGCAAATCCAAGTATGAGAAACTTCCCTTCCGAGATAGTTACCCAATTGGATGAAGATCGAAAGCTTTCATGTAAATCAAGGAGAAAGGAAAGAAGAAGAAGAATAAGAACTATTAATGATCCATTGAATTACAACAGAGCTCCCTAACCCGGGGTTTAGCTGTTCATAGCTCTGGAAATGGGGAATTGAAATGTAAATTGCATTCTGAAGTAAGACTGAATTACAGAAAAGTAAAATTACAGAGATTTTTCAATCCTGGATCCCCCAGGTGCCGATCCCTATCTAACTTGAATTCTATCCTATTTATACACTTTCCCAATCAATCTTCAAGTCTTGGATGTGGGCTTTGGCCTTTGTTGAAGCAAGTTAAGAGTGGCTTTGAGTGAAGTTAATGTGGCCTTGAGCTAACCAACGTTCACAAGCTTGCATGGGTGCCACTGGAAATAAGCTCAGCATGGACGTTAGTCTCTAACGTTGGTGGCTACTAACGTTGGCCAACGTTCTCTTTAAACCAGTGAAGAACATTTGAGGCAATGTTTGTGCACCAATGTTACTATCAACATTGGCCTAGTCACGCGTACGTATCGCTCACGCGTGCGCGTCGATGACCATTTTTCTATGCAATTCTCTTCAAAGCTATCGAAAATGTTGGTGGCAACGTTTGTGGCAACATTTGCACACCAACACTTTCATGGCGACACGTACGCGTCAAGCTGGATTTTTTCCATTTTGCTCATGCGCGTCGCCCATGCGTATGCGAGACTCACTATTTTTCCACTTTCACGCGTATGCATTATCGACGCATACGCATCATATCAAAATTTTCCAATCTCCAAAGTGAGCTTTTATCGAAGATGTTGGAGGTAACGTTGGTTCACCAATGTTCCCACCAACGTTGGCACCTCTTTTTCATAATGTTGCCAGCAACGTTGGTGTGCTAACTTTGGCCACCAACGTTGCATATCAAGCCTGGGAACGTTGGTGGCAACGTTGATGAGCCAACTTTGGCCACCAACGTTACCTTCTCTGCTTCTTTCTCACCCTTCCCCGGCAACGGCGCCATTTTGACAATCGGTTTTTCTATTGGTAAAGAAATTCACAAATATAATCGCGTTGCAAGTATAGCTTCTAAACCAACAAAAAATCCTTTCGTACAAATGTTTGGGTGTCACAAGTAACAAACCCCTTAAAATTGATAACCGAAGTATTCAAACATCGGGTCGTCTTCTCAAAGAACTGCAGGGAGGTATGTTCTTATTATTGGTTATGAGTTTTGTAAATCGGGGGTTTTAAAAGTAAGGGACAAGTAATTTAAATGACAAGTAAAATAAATAAATAACTATAAAATAAACTATTGGCAAGGTATGAAAATTCAGAAGTCCTATCCTAGTTATTCTTGTCGATGGTGATGAGAATTGAGTTTTAATCCCACTTAGTTAACCTTTGCTAAAGAAAGGGAAAGTCAAGTGGACTAATTAGTTAGATCCTCAAGTCCTAGCCAACTCCTAAGAAAGGACTAGAGTTAGGGGGATTCAATTCAATTAGCAAAAATAACAATTAACAATCACAATAAGTTTGATAACTCAAGAGTATCCAGTTAATCAATTAAAGCCAAGAATATAAAAAGCTAAATAAGAATCATAAATCTGAAATACCTTAATTTATATTAAATAGAGAAAATCCTAGCATGAATGGTTCATAAGCCGATTTGGCAACATAAGTAATTAAATAAAAGCATTAAAGTATCTGAAAGTAAAAGAGAAATATAAAGTAAAAGGAATATTGAACCTGAGAAAGAGTTGAAATCCTAAGTCCTTTAAGAGGAATCCTAATCCTAAAACCTAAGAGAGGGGAGAGAACCTCTCCCTCTAAAAACTATATCTAAATTATGAAAAGTGAATAATGGAAGACTTGTTGAATGGATGCATTCCCCTACCTTATAACCTCAGATATGTGCTTTCTGGACTTTGATCTGGGCCAAAAAGGGTTTCAGAAATCGCTGGGAGCATTTTCTGCAATTTCTGCACGTAGCGTCTGTCACGCATCCTAGTGGGTCACACGGTCGCGTCATCTGGGAGTTTTCTTTGTCACGCATTCGCTTCAGTCACGCGTACGCGTCAATTGCGTTCTACTCAAGGCACGCGTCCGCGTCAGTCACGCGTTTGCATCGCTGCCTTTTCGCACTGGGCACGCGGCCGCGTCGTCCACGTGTTCGCGTCGCTACCCTTTTCTTCAAAACTCAATTTTTGTGCTTTCCTTCCATTTTTGTATGTTTCCTTTCTGTCCTCTAAGCCATTCTTACCTTAGGAGATCTGAAAATACTTAACGCATAAATCACGGCATCGAATGGTAATAAAGGGTAATCAAAATTAATATTTTTAAAGCATAGGAAACATGTTTTTCACATATAACATATAATAAGGAATGGAAAGTAAAACCATGCAATTTACATGAATAAGTGGGTGAAGAATTGAATAAATCACTTAAATTGAGCACAAAATACATCATAAAATATGGGTTTATCATGGTTTCCTTTGGTTCTAGGCTAGAGGCTTCTTAAGTGGGATTTAGGCACTCAAAGGGTGTGCTTGTGCTGGCGTTCAATGCTAGCTCTGTCAGCTTAGTGGGCATTGAACACCCTTGCTATCCACCTTGACAGGCTTTTAAAGCCAGTCCCTGATAAACCCTATGTTTAGGGTTTATCTTGTGTTGAATTTAAAGAATTTTATTAACCTTTCTCACATTTATTCAATGAAATAGCATAGTTTTGTGATTTTCCCTTAATTTGTGTTTAAATATAAAAACATGCTTTTAGACCTTACATTAGCTAATTTTGATTCACCTTTGATTCCATTAGATGCGTTGAGGTGTTTGCTAAGTGATTTCAAGTAGAAACGGCTAGGAATAGATCAAAGGAGTGAAGAGGAAAGCATACAAAATGGAGAACACATGGAAAAGCCAAAAATCTGGATGGACCCATCCATGCGCACGTGCACTGTACGCACACGCGTGGATCACAAAACTTCAAGGGACGCGCACGCGTGCTGTACGCATACGTGTCGGTGGCCGCACGTGATTTTTAAACAGAAAACGTGTCCAGCAAATTCAGAAGAGCTGTGGGGCCCAATGCAAACCAACTTTGGCGCCAAAATGCTTTAAAGGACCAAGGATTGAAGAGAAAAAGGGGGGATTCCATCATTTTTACACATTAGTGACATTAGGATTAGTTGAGAGTTTGTTTTAGAGAGAGAAGCTCTCACTTCTCTCTAGGATTAGAATTAGGATTAGGTTTAGGTCAGTAAGCTTAGATCTAGGTTTTGACTCATGTCTTCATCTACTTCTACTTCTCAATTCTTTGTTGTTACATGTTGTTCTTCTACTCCTTTGTTGCAATTTCTTCTATTTTGTTACCATGCTTTGTTGTAGATTCACTCTTATTTCTTCTACTTTCTTTCAATTCAATTTGAGGTAATTCATGTCAATAATGTTCTTTTTTATTGTTGTTGTTAATTTCTTGCAATAATTGTTGTTAGATTTCATTCTTGTTGTAGATTTCCTATGCTTTCCTTTTTTACCTTCCAAGTGTTTGTCAAAATGCCTGAGAAGATTTTAGAGTAAAATTTTATGCTCTTGGCTTGGGAAGGTAACTTAGGAATTCTTGAGTTGCTAATGTCCAAGTGATTGATAGTTGGTAGCCGTTGACTCTAGCTCTCATTAATTCAATTAGTGGATAGCTAGGGCCTATGGACTTGGATTGGTATAGCTCATTTGAATTTCCTTTACTTGTTAGAGGATGACTTAGTGGGATTGATCCTTGCAATTATCATATTGTGGTTAGTGATAAGGATAGAGATCCTTGACCACCAACCCTTGCCAAGACCTTTTTGTCATTTGATTTCCTTTATCATTTACTTTTCTTGTTTCCCAATCAAAACCCCAAAATATACATGTCCATGGCCAATAACAAGAACACTACCCTGCAATTCCTTTGAGAGATGACCCGAGGTTTAAATACTTCGGTTTATAATTTTAGGGGTTTGTACTTGTGACAAACAAATGTTTGTATGAAAGGATTATTGTTGGTTTAGAAACTATACTTCGACGAGATTTCAATTATGAAATTCTATACCACACAAAAATCCAATCATCAAACTGGCACCGTTGCCGGAGAATTTGCAATGATGTTATGTTATTGGTTGTTGTACATATGTGAATATTGTGAATAGTTTGCTTGCTTGATTTAGTATCTAGATTTTATCTCCTTATTTTTGTGCTTTTTATTTTTTGTCTTTGCTATCATGAATTCTCACTTTGGCTATGAGTTTGGTCCTAATTGTGTTGTAGGAAATGTGAACTTCAATGACCACATGTACCAAGGATGGAACCAACAAAGATGGGTGGAGCCTCAAGGAATTGATCACTCCTATTGGCAATAACCTCCGGACACTTATAGGTATAATCACCATCCTAATGCATGTCAATTCAATGGCTATGATGAATCTTTTTGTGACCACCATCATATGCCTATGACTCTTATCCTCAACATGAACCTCAACCACGCTCACAAGCCTTTCATTACCAAGCACCTTCCTATGACCCTCATCCATCATATGACCAATCACCCGTACCATACCCTTATGACCACTATGAGCAAGAACCTTTAGAACCACCACAACCCTATCATGATTATTACCAAGAATCGCCTCAATATACACCATCTCCACACCCTTTTCAAGAAGAACCACCCTCCTACTATGAACCCTTTCTCCAAAATAATAAACGTTCTTATCCAACCCAAGTCCCAATAGATGATTCCCTCACCATGCTACTTCAAGGACAAGCGGATATGCAAAGAAACACCCTAGAGTTTGTGACCAACTTGACCAAGGTAGTGCATACTTTAGCCTACCAATGCTTGAACACTCAAGGTGTTTCCATAACCATATGTGAAGAATCAAAAGAAGAGCATAGCATAAAGGAGAGATCAAAAAATCTGGTGGATAAGGAGTTGTGTTTTGTATTGGAGCAATTGGAGGAACCTACGATTATTAAAAAAAAGGAAGAAGTGGTTGAAGATTTTAGAGATGCAGAATCACCATGGAAGTCTCAACAACCCACCGTCAAAATAGAAGAATATGAAGAGGTTGATCAAGAGATGGATTCAATCATCAATAAATTTCTATCCAAAATTGAATCGCCTCCCATGGAACAAGAAATTGAAAATATTGAAGATAACTCTAAGCCAAGTGATATTGTTGGCCTTGTTGAAGACCCTTCCATTGCGTGTGGAGTTGATAGTGAAGTAGATATCACACAACCTCCAAAGCTTGATTTGATTGATGATGAGGAGGGATTGGACAAAGTTGATAAGCAAGAAGAAATTGAAAGGAGTTGTCAAGAGGTGGAAATAACTAAGGAAGAGCCTAAAGAAGTAGACCTCTCATTGTCTAAGTGTGGGGAGACCCTCCCTCCTAAAATACCATCCAACACAACATTCAAGTGGATAACATTCTTTCCTTTAAGCTTCACTTTCTCACTTGAATATGGCTTGATTGAAATGGATGAGCAACTTAGAGCTCTTTCCGGAGTCCATAATAAGAAAGAGTTGTGTGGTGGTTGAAAGTTTGGAATTACGCTCATTAGGGTCAAAGCTCTAGAGCACAGGGACCATGATTGGAAGAATGCTACTTTTTGTGGGTCTAGAAGGATGATTTGGTGTGCTAAAGAGAATTCTATGTGTCAACCACACGGAAAGACGGACCATGACAATCAACTTGAAGACGGGTGCGAAAATAAGACATGGGATCCCAGATCGTACTTTGAAGACCAACCTTGGGACCTCATATCTTGGGTTGAACATCACCCAAGCTTGGCGAAGACGGTTGGAATTTCTGTCAACCATTTAAGGAGCAAGGATCCTTGGAGATTCAAGGATAAGTACAAACACAAGCCACCATGACAAAGAGCTTCCCAAAATGTCCAACTTAAGGACTTAAAATAAAAGTGCTAGGTGGGAGACACCCGACCATGGTACACTCTTTCCACTCTCTTGTAGTTTCTTTAATAAGTGATGTGAGTTACTGACGAATGGATTTTCTATCGGTAAAGAAATTCACAAATATATTATCGCGTAGTAAGTATAGCTTCTAAACCAACAGAAAATCCTTTCGTACAAACGTTTGGCTGTCACAAGTAATAAACCCTTTTAAAATTTATAACCGAAGTATTCAAACCTCAGATCGTCTTCTCAAGGAATTGCAGGGAGGTGTTTGATGGGATATTTTAGCGGAAAAACGAATTTCTCCAAAACACCCAAAACTAACCGGCAAGTGCACCGGGTCGCATCAAGTAATAATAACTCACGGGAGTGAGGTCGATCCCACAGGGATTGAAGGATTGAGCAATTTTAGTTTAGTGGTTGATTTAGTCAAGCGAATCAAGATTTGGTTGAGTGATTTGTGATTTGCAGAATTTAAATTGCATGGAAAGTAAAGGGAATGGGTAATTGACATGAAATTAAAGAGAACAGGAATTTAAATGCTGAATCTTAAAGAACAAGAAATTAAATGGCAGAAACTTAGAACGCAAAAAATGTAAATTGCAGAATCTTAAAGTGCAAGAAATGTAAATAGCTTGAATTGTAAAGGGAATTGGGAGTTGAATTTGCAGAAATTAAACGAGGGAAAGTAAATTGCAACCAACATAGAAGTAAAAGAACACTTGTATTGAACCGGATCTAAAAACAAAATTGTAAATAAGCATGAAAACAGTAAACAGGGAATGGGAAATGGGGAATCCGGATCTCAGGACACAAGAGACTAGATAACCAAGTCTAGATCTCAATGCCTTCCTAGATCCAACAAGAACAATTGCAAAGGAATTGTAAATTGCAAAGAAAGTAGATGAAGAACAATTAACAGAAATTAAATTCAATAAGCAGTAGAAGAAACAGAGAGATCTTCGGATGAGATTGAAACAGAATTCCTTCAATTCTCCAACCCAAGATCCAAGACAATTTCAATTGAAATTGAAAGCAATAAAACTAAGAGGAAGAGAGTGGAATTCTCCTTCCCCGAAACTAAGAAATTAAAGATCACTCAATATCCAAAGCTCTCCGAAAACTATTATGAAAACTCCAAAAAGGAAAGCTCTCTAAGAACTTGAATTCTATCCTATTTATACACTTTCTTCAAATGATCTTCAAGCCTTGAGTTGGGCCTTTGCTCTTGGTGGAATTGGGTTGAGAGAGGCCTTGGTTGATTGCTCTTGGAGTTTGGAGAGGAACCAAAGTGAACCAAGTGAACCGGGTTGGAGTTTTGCAAAAGTTTGAGTAAAAGTTTGAGCAAAAGTTTGAGGCAAACTTTTGGTCCAACTTTTCATATCAGCCCCCATGTTTTGCTGATACCCACGTTGGTGCAAAAGTTAGGGGTCTAACTTTTGCTCTAACGTTGGCCTTCCTTAGTGCACTTATAGCGCCAACGTTAGCCCAAAAGTTAGGGGCTAACGTTGGCGCAAAGTTTTGCTTCCCCTTTGTGTTTTTCATGTGCCAACGTTAGCCCAAAAGTTAGAGGCTAACGTTGGCGCAAACTTTTGGTGGCCAGGGGGTGTTTTTCTCATGCCAACGTTAGCCCAAAAGTTAGGGGCTAACGTTGGCGCAAACTTTTGGTGCCCAGGGAGTGTTTTTCTCATGCCAACGTTAGCCACAAAGTTAGGGGCTAACGTTGGCGCAAACTTTTGGTGCCCAGGGAGTAACTTTCATGTGCCAACGTTAGCCCAAAAGTTAGGGGCTAACGTTGGGGCTAACTTTTCACCCAAAAGTTTGTGCAAAAGTTTGAGGCTAACTTTTGGTCCAACTTTTTGCTTCCTGGTTCATTTTCACTTATTCCATTGTCCTCTCTTTACTCCTAGCCATTCCTTCTTGCTTCAACCTTTCTCCAAGCTTTCTTCACCTATCATTAATCAACCAAATACATCAAAGCTATGCTTAAAATCATGAGATATTCATTTTATCATAATATGTGACAATTATAGCATAAAACCTCATGAAATAGCATGAATTCATACATGGTCGATTCAATCAAAGGAAGCATGAGAATTTACCCAAATTAGCTTACTTGTAGCTTAAGAAAGTGCATAATTCAATTGAAAACAAAAGAAAAAGGCTAGTGAAACTAGGCTAAGATGACTTGTCATCACAACACCAAACTTAAAGCTTGCTTGTCCCCAAGCAAGAAATGAATTATGCTCATAGGTTCTTTCACTTAAGACGGATTGAAGAATAAATTGTAAGGTCCTGTGAGTGAAGTGATCAAGTGTCAGTGGGGTGAACTCTAAATCATATGCTCATGCAAGGGCTTCAGTGCTCACTAGTCTTCACATATTGGGAGTCTTAGGTCTTAGGATTTTCATCCAAATGGTATCATGGAGATCTCTTTATATGTAGTCACCTTGAAGCAGCTTATAGTTTTTTTGCTTTGGCCTTGACTCTAAGTGTCATGTCTCAAAGCGGCTCTTTAGATAAGCTTTCAATCAATACTCCTAAACCAGTTGGTTTTAAGGTATTAGGTGTTAAAGCACCCCTAAGGATTTACTTGCTCAAGCCTCATTCCTTGACACAGCTCAACCACAAGCATTTACTAGGCTAACAACTCTTTGAGTTTTGTTTTTTCTTTCTTTTTCTGCCTAGTAATTGATGCTCAGAGCCTTGGGCCATGTTCTTTTTGCTTTTGTATTTTCTTTATTTTCTTTTGTTTTGTTTGCTGCTTCTTGGATCAATAGATTTTTGAGAATCTCCACAATACTTCTTTGAACTTCATGTCCTGCCTATGAGCTCCCATGCAAGTTTTCACAAGCATGCAATCTCAATACATAATCATACAACTAGAACCACCACTTCTCCTAATCTTTTGCTTGCCTCAAAATTGTTTAATTCCTCAATCCTTCTTTTCAAAGAACTTTCATGTGATGCAATTCTTGAATCATTGAGTACAAACAAGTTTTGAAGAGAAAAATATTGTGAATAATCAAGCATCTTGCTTATTGAATTACAGAAAACTATGCTATGCAGACAGATAATCAGGAAAACAAAACCACTCTCAATCATAGCAGTGTTTGATGTAAGATAATCACTTAACAATACAACCTTTTGGAGTTCGCTTGCTTTCCTTCTTCTCATCATCATCATTGCTGGCCTTTAGGTTCATCTTTTGTTTCTTTGGTTGATGATGCTTAATCCTTCCAAAAGCTTGTATGGACCTCTGCAATGATATTGAAAGTTGCTTGTTCCCCAAGCACTTGAAACAATGGTTAGTCTGGCTGATTTATTTATGGGCTTTTGAACTTACTTTGGTGTGAGAACACCAAACTTAGTACCTTGCCAATGGGTTTCATGCATCAAATTAACCATGTGTAATAACTTTTTTCTTTTCTTCTTCTTTTTCAAAAGCAATAAAACTGAAAACTAGGAAACAGCAGAATAGTTAACTAGTTCATCCAACATGCTTGAAGCCAGCATTATGCTGAGAGTGAGAATGTGTTTTATAATGGGATTTTGGTGAAACACCAAACTTAGAATCCTGCATTCTCCTTTAGATTGTTTTGGTGTGCAACACCAAACTTAGCTTCTTGCATTATAGATAGAACTAATTAACCTTTTTATTAAAATAGTTATGAATAGAAAACTACCTCAGGTTGGGTTGCCTCCCAACAAGCGCTCTTTTATTGTCACTAGCTTGACATCCTTCATCCTCTGATCATGGAAGTTGAGGTTTCTGTTGCCTTTGGTTTCCTCCTCTCACCGTAGGCTTCTCCTTGATAGTTGTTTCTTTTCCCGTAGCCTTCTCACTGTTTTCCATAACTGCTTTCCCTTTCAACCCAGCAGCTTTTTCATTGTTCCTTGAGTCATCGTCAGTGGCTCTTAGGGACATATCTCCCTCTCTCTCGCCCAGTTTAGCAAGGTTTTGAACCAGTTGTTCCATGTACCTTTCAATTCTCTTGAGATATGCCTCTTGGCTTTTCCTTATATCCTCTTGCTCTATTATTGTCATTTCTTGAATTTTCATAAACCTTTCCATCATCATTTCTAGAATATAGAGTCTTTGGAAGTTTAGGATTGGTTGTGGCTGTGTTAATTGTGGTGATTGATGTAAGTCATGTTGGGCAGGCGGTGAGGTAGGACAGGGCTGGAGGTGTGTATATTGGGGTGGTGTATAGTGATTTTTGTTGGTATGGTGGTGTTTTTGCAGGTTTGGGAAGTTGGGGTTGTTATAGTTGAAGTCCCTTTGTTCCTGATGCTGAGATTCCCTCATTCTTAGATAAGAATGTGGTTTCCATGGTGGAAATTGTGCATTCACTGTGGCAGAATGTAGAGAATCAATTTGTCTAGCTATTGATTCCAATTGCTGCTGAGTTTGCTGGTATAGCTGTTTGTTTTGATTCATGATTGCTCTCACTCCTTCAAGATTCATTACTTCCTTTTCTGAAATTGCATTATGTGGTGTCTCAAATGAGTGTTGGTTATTGGCTCTTTTGTCATTGAACTCTGCAGTTCCTTGGATGGTTGCTGTTGCCTTGAGTAGGCCATCTGAGAAGTAATCTACTGCTCTTCTTGTTTCTGAGGTTAATCCTTCATAGAACACTTGAAAATCCACTTTGTCACTTGCTTTCTTGTATCTTTCCCATGCTTTGAACAATGGTTCTTCCCCTCCTTGGATGAATGGGTGTACTCCTTCTTTCATCTTGATGTGTTGTTGGGATGAGGAGAATTTGGCTAGAAACTTGGCAACCAATTCATCCCAACTAGTTATACTTCCTTGGGGAAAGGTTTCAAGCCATTGTGCCGCTTCATCCTTGAGTGAGAAGGGAATAACAAGAGCTTAATGGTATCATGGTTTACACCATTGAGATTGACAGCACCACAAGTTTTCAGAAAAATGGATAGGTTCTGTGTAGGGTCCTCCAAGGAATTTCCACCATAGGAACAATTGTTCTCTATTAGTGTAATGAGTTATGGCTTCATGTTGTGATGTTCTTCTTTCTCAGAAACTCCTTCTTCGATGATATCCTTCCTTTTGGCTGCTCTTCTTCCCTATGACATATAAATCAACAACGGAACACACAGTGATACTTTTGCAAATTGAGTATAGTCAGTTGAGACAAAACTTCAAACAGTTAGTGGGTTAGTCAAAAATTAAAGAAAAAGTGCTTGATCTAAACTGCCACCTCACTTAATCATTGTCAATCTAGTCAATCCCCGGCAACGGCGCCAAAAACTTGATGGGATATTTTAGCGGAAAAACGAATTTCTCCAAAACACCCAAAACTAATCGGCAAGTGTACCGGGTCGCATCAAGTAATAATAACTCACGGGAGTGAGGTCGATCCCACAGGGATTGAAGGATTGAGCAATTTTAGTTTAGTGGTTGATTTAGTCAATCGAATCAAGATTTGGTTGAGTGATTTGTGATTTGCAGAATTTAAATTACATGGAAAGTAAAGGGAATGGGTAATTGACATGAAATTAAAGAGAACAGGAATTTAAATGCTGAATCTTAAAGAACAAGAAATTAAATGGCAGAAACTTAGAACGCAAGAAATGTAAATTGCAGAATCTTAAAGTGCAAGAAATGTAAATAGCTTGAATTGTAAAGGGAATTGGGAGTTGGATTTGCAGAAATTAAACGAGGGAAAGTAAATTGCAACCAACAGAGAAGTAAAAGAACACTTGGATTGAACCGGATCTAAAAACAGAATTGTAAATAAGCATGAAAATAGTAAACAGGGAATGGGAAATGGGGAATCCGGATCTCCGGACCCAAGAGACTAGATAACCAAGTCTAGATCTCAATGCCTTCCTAGATCCAACAAGAACAATTGCAAAGGAATTGTAAATTGCAAAGAAAGTAGATGAAGAACAATTAACAGAAATTAAATTCAATAAGCAGTAGAAGAAACAGAGAGATCTTCGGATGAGATTGAAATAGAATTCCTTCAATTCTCCAACCCAAGATCCAAGAAAATTTCAATTGAAATTGAAAGCAATAAAACTAAGAGGAAGAGAGTGGAATTCTCCTTCCCCGAAACTAAGAAATTAAAGATCACTCAATATCCAAAGCTCTCCGAAAACTATTATGAAAACTCCAAAAAGGAAAGCTCTCTAAGAACTTGAATTCTATCCTATTTATACACTTTCTTCAAATGATCTTCAAGCCTTGAGTTGGGCTTTTGCTCTTGGTGGAATTGGGTTGAGAGAGGCCTTGGTTGATTGCTCTTGGAGTTTGGAGAGGAACCAAAGTGAACCAAGTGAACCGGGTTGGAGTTTTGCAAAAGTTTGAGTAAAAGTTTGAGCAAAAGTTTGAGGCAAACTTTTGGTCCAACTTTTCATATCAGCCCCCATGTTTTGCTGATACCCACGTTGGTGCAAAAGTTAGGGGTCTAACTTTTGCTCCAACGTTGGCCTTCCTTAGTGCACTTATGGCGCCAACGTTAGCCCAAAAGTTAGGGGCTAACGTTGGCACAAACTTTTGCTTCCCCTTTGTGTTTTTCATGTGCCAACGTTAGCCCAAAAGTTAGAGGCTAATGTTGGCGCAAACTTTTGGTGGCCAGGGGGTGTTTTTCTCATGCCAACGTTAGCCCAAAAGTTAGGGGCTAACGTTGGCGCAAACTTTTGGTGCCCAGGGAGTGTTTTTCTCATGCCAACGTTAGCCACAAAGTTAGGGGCTAACGTTGGCGCAAACTTTTGGTGCCCAGGGAGTAACTTTCATGTGCCAACGTTAGCCCAAAACTTAGGGGCTAACGTTGGGGCTAACTTTTCACCCAAAAGTTTGTGCAAAAGTTTGAGGCTAACTTTTGGTCCAACTTTTTGCTTCCTGGTTCATTTTCACTTATTCCATTGTCCTCTCTTTACTCCTAGCCATTCCTTCTTGCTTCAACCTTTCTCCAAGCTTTCTTCACCTATCATTAATCAACCAAACACATCAAAGCTATGCTTAAAATCATGAGATATTCATTTTATCATAATATGTGACAATTATAGCATAAAACCTCATGAAATAGCATGAATTCATACATGGTCGATTCAATCAAAGGAAGCATGAGAATTTACCCAAATTAGCTTACTTGTAGCTCAAGAAAGTGCATAATTCAATTGAAAACAAAAGAAAAAGGCTAGTGAAACTAGGCTAAGATGACTTGTCATCAGTGTTCTTATTATTGGTTATAAAAAAGTGTGTTTTGGGGTTTTTTGATTAAGATAAAAAGCAAGAATAGCAATGGCAGAGGAAATAAAATAATAAAAATAAAAAGCCTTGATTAGGAGAGATTAATCGGAAGTTTTATCCTTGTTGGATTTTTCTCAAGATCAATTGATAATTGAAGGTTGCCTCTGATGACATGTCACCATGTCATGTTTTTCTATGCTTTTTCGTACAAGAAATTTATAATTAGTTCTTAAATATTGCATTCTTTGGTGCTTAAATTGTAAGACCCAGAATCTTTGAAAAGTGTTTTTATGATCAAGTCTCAAATCATATAGTTATTTATAGCCTTAATTTCAGAAATTATTTTATTAAAGATAATTAAGGCAAGTTTTGATTTATTGAATTTGAGATAAGTTATGGTTATTATCCAATTTTACAATTATTGAATTATTTTCTATATTTGAATCACATAGTTGGTAGTTGTGAAATAAAAAAGATTTTTATATGATTTTGGACTAAATAATTAATATTTTAAGATATTGATATTACTATTTTGGAAAATGAAGAAAATAAGTATATTATTTCTAATTATTTGGTGGGGACATTTTATTGAAAATAATTTATGAAATTGATGAGAAAATAGTATTTTTATACATTATTATTAATGGATTAGAATTTATTTCTAATTACTATAATATCCCTATTTTTATTTGAAATTACTAAAATGCCCAACCCTAATTTTTGAAAGAGAAACCCTAACCCTGAAAACCCTACCCGGTTCCCTTTCAACCACACTAGCACCCTAACAGCAGCAGCAGCTGCAAACAAAACGAAAACACAAGAAAGAAAGGGCTAGGAAGAAACGGTGAGGAAACAGAGGGAGGCAGGGGAGGAAGAGAGGCACGGCTAGCAACGGTGGGCATCGCCGACGCCGCCGAGTTGCCATCCGCCGCCGCCATGGCACACCGAGGGAGCTTAGCCACGGGAAGAGGAGGCGCGGGTCTGACTCGTCCCCGCAGATCCGCCCGTTCCGACCCGTCACCGTCGCGAGGAGGAGAAGTCCCTATCGCTGTTCTGTGTGGCCGCGCCGTCATCGTTGTTCTCGGAGATCCACGATCAGAGGATGCCCGCGCGGGGGTGGAGGACGTTGCTGTTGTCGCCGCTGTTAGAGCTGCCGCCAGCTGCGTCACCACCACGCCTTGCCTCGCCGCTGTTGACCTCTCCATAGTCCACTGCCGCCGGAGCTCATGCCATCACCGATTGAGCACCACGAAGAACAGCGCCGCGTGAATCAGGGAAAGGAGATGCCTTTCTGCCTCTGCTCCTGGGTTTTGGATTCTGACCAAGCGCCACTACCGCTGTGGAGTTAGTGTTGCTCTGGTCTTACCCTGGCTCCATTTGGAACCGCTGCTATTGGGTAAGCCTTACCCTGTTTCCGATTCTCTCTTGTTCCATCAATTCATTCCTACCTAGAAGCATTGTTGCTGACACTAGTTGTATTGAATAAAATGGTTATAGTAAGTTGCATTGTCGCTACCTTTACTGGAGATGGTTGCTGGCTCTGTTTGGAGATGTATGTTACAACTAGTATTCATTTTGGGGACTGCTTCATCTGTTGCTGGAACTACTAACGGAACCATCGCTGAGGCTTGTGTTCTTTGGTTCGGTCAGTATTCTTTAGCTACCGTAAGTACCTCTGCCTCGAGACCTTGCCAGTTCATATCCCGTGATGTGTTTTAAGGTTTCACAATAATATTGTTTTCTAGGATTAAGCTATCAGAGCCACATGTTGCGCGTAAGGGTTGTAATTGCTGCCGCGAAAGTGAACAAAGCTGTGATGCGAGCTGCCGGTAACTTCAGGTTGATAGAGACTTCCGGTGGCGCGTTTGAGTTATGGAATTGCGTTTTGAGGTAGGGGCGCTTTCCAAAAACTATGCTTTATGTATTGGAATTATTACATATGGATACTGTTGTGAGAAAATGTGTATTTGGTGATTGTATCGGCCTTATGTATAATTTGATTGTATCGGATGATTATGAATGTTTGTTTGGCTGAATTGTTGTGCGGCTTTGTGAAATGTAATCTTTGGAAGTTGATTCTTTAAAGATTTGAAATGAGTTTAATCCGTTAAGGATTGGTTTGAATTGAGTCAATTATTTGGATGATGTGAAAGATAGAACACTTTTGAATTCAGCCTGGTTTACTTTAATTGACTTGGTTTCGGACAAATGATTTATTGCTGAATCGATTCTTTAAAGCTTTGGAAATGAGTTAAATCGATTGATATTGAGTTGATTTTGAAATAGTATCCTTGAGATACGCCACTGAGGCGATTGTTGGATTTAGCTTGATTTGAATTGATTTCTGATTTTGTGTTGTTGAAAAAGAATGAGGAACGGTTTAGTTGGGACTCGAACCGGGTGGCAAAAGTCCAAGTTTTAGGGGAGGTGCTGCCGAAATTTTTATAAAATCTTAGTCTTGTTTGAAAGGTTATTTAAAAGGTTTGGATTTGAGAAATTGTATTATTTGATTTATTAAGAGGATATTTATGCTTTCCCGCTTAATTTATTTGATGAACCTTAAACGTTGAGTTCGGCTTATTTAGAACTGAACTATTTTTACCGTTTGAATCACTGAAGGAAATAATGATGCTCTAATATTGATTTCAATATAAAAAGGAGTTTGTAGTGATTTTTAAAGGAACCTAGACTTTTGATTGAGTAATCAAGTTTGAGGCATTTTGGAAGAGTTGGAAAAATGGGTTCCAAAAAGAAATCTGAAAGCGATTGATTCAAATGAACCGGTTCCGTTTCAAATGAGTTGATTTTTGGACCGGGTTAGAACTTGTGATTTTGTATGGTTCGGTTTCATAATAAATTCAATTTTATTTACTTGAACCGAGAATCTATGATTTTAAGAGTTTCAATGAATTTTAAGGAATTGATGTAAGTTGACCTTCCCCTAAAGACTTGGGACTCTGCCGAAAAACATTTGTTATGAAATTCCACCGCTGGGTGGGTGATTTTGGATACTTTGAAATAAATCCTTAACTTGCCATGATTTTGGAAGTTTTGAAAAGAGAATGCCGAGAGTGGCTTTGTTTTCAAAAGGAGACTCACTTTGAGTAAATTTGGCTTATGAGCCTGAGATGATTTGAGAAAATGAGATCTTTAAAGCCAAGGCTGAAAAGAGTTGAAATTTGATTTCAGAGTGAAACGGCTTGAGAAAAGTAATTTATGGCTTAAATTCCAGTTTTATGAATTTAATGATGTTGAACGGTGGAAGTGCTGTTTTGTTATGGGCCGGAATGGCTGTGTATGATTATGAATATTGGCTGGTTTTGGATTGAACCGTGAGCCGGAATGGCTGTGTATGATATTGATTTATGGCTGAATAGCGAATGAGTTATGGGCCGTATGGCTGACTATGAATTTTGAATTTAAGCCGGATGGCTGAGATGGATGTTGATCCATGGCTGGAACTGAATGAATATATGTTTGAGATACCTGGGTAGTAGCAAGGGTTGTGGTTCGTCCCACTTGCTCCAGGTCAGAGACTATGACGCCTGGGTAGTAGCGGTAGTACTGGTGATTCCACTCGCTCCAGGTTGAGCTGTTAAACACCCGCCTGGGTAGTAGCCGCAGTAGTGGTTATTCCACTGGCTCTGGGTTGAGAGGGTAGTAGCAATGGGGTTGTAGCTCAAACCTACTTGCTCCGCGATGGGTGTTTCTGTCCATGGTTAGCTACCAGGACGTGTCGGGTTGGCTATATAACCGACAGATGATATCATCAGCCACTAGGGACAGGCATGCATCATATGCATCTATGTGACATTGTTTGGGTGTGCATATTGTACATGGTTTGCCTTTGTGATTAACTGCTAATTGTTCTACTTGCTGTAACTGTTTGTTGGTGCTTGAACTTCCTATCTGTGTTTGCAATTGGGATTCTGTTGGATTGTGGTGATCTGGTTGATGGTTGGATTGTTTGGGCCTAGGGCCGTGGTTAGATTGTTTGGGCCTAGGGCCGTGGTTGAATTGAGATGGACCGATGGTTGGTTTCGGTTTTGTGTTTCTGATTTGGAAAAATATGAAAGGCTATTTTGGTTCAGCACAGATAAACCTTTTTGAAAGGCTTTTGGTGTTTTTGAGAATTGAACGGTTCCTCTTTCAGAAAAGATTTCCGACTTTACCTTATTGAAAACTGTTGTTTTTGAAAAGAGGCATAAGACAGTTATTAATCATTGGTGCGGTTATCTTCATGTATCCTATTACAGTAATTCCCAAAAACCCTCTACTGAGAACCCTTTCGAGGATGATGTTCTCACCCCCCCTACATTTTTCCCCTTTCAGGATATGGGCGCAGAAGTTACGAAGAGCTTATTTAATTGTTGTTGTGATGCTCTGTATTGTTTTAGTTATGGTTTATTGTACCCTCGCCTTTATCTTGGTACTATCTGTAAGAGGGATAGGAATTGTATTGGGTAATGCTTGTAATATTATTTATATATATATATATGTATATATATTTGGATGTACTCTTTATGAGTTTTGTAAGTTGTACGATATCTATGGATGTACGTTAGCGGACGAAAGTATTTTTGGGAGCGGCATCACGGTTTAAAGTTTTAAACAGGCTCATATTTTAGTATTAAATAATATAAAAGTCGTCGTAATATCCGAACTATCAGAGTCGCGCAGCCGGAAGTGGGAGCTTTGGTAGTTAGGATGTTACATTATGGTATCAGAGCAGTCCTTCCTGTAGAGCCTGAGGAATGGACCGACTATGCTTCAATTGCATACTCTAAGCTTTTGTCATGTATTAGGTCTTGTCGGATGACGAGAATTAGAGCTTTATGCACATGACGATCTATTGATTAACGCTGTTAGTCTTGCATTGCATGATTCTTGGTATTAAGTTTGGCCGGCTTAATACTAGTGAATTATGTATATGAAAGCACTGATGGGTTATCATAGATGAAATACGAGTTGAGTAAAGCGAATCGCGGGCTTTGGGAACGTTAAAAACTATTTCTCGAGGCTATTCAGTTGTGTGTCTTGGATTTTGTTCGAGTCGACCTGTTCTTTCATGTCCTAACTTGAAGTTCTTGTTTGCTAATCCTTGAAAAATAGTTTGACTTTTCAACTCTATTCCTCTATTCATATGCATTCTTGTTTGATCTTAAGTGCATATGCTTGGTTGAACTCCTTGTTGTATCTATCTTTCTCTGTTTGAGTTCTTCTTGATTCATGTATCCTTTGACATGACTTTGAACTTGTCCTACTGCACTGTGCATTTTTACTCCGGATTTCGAGTCCATTATTAGAGAAATTGTTGATTCGGTTTTTCTCTTATTTGACAGTGATTACAGCCAGTTTTGAGACTTTTATGAAAATTGCTGTTGAATAGATGTATACTTATCTATATATGAAACTTTGAAGATTTCTTACACAGTTTGACAACTATTTAATTCTAATACCTCGCCTGTACTTTTACTGGTTTACGGAACTGCATTTTACTTTAAAATTACAATTTGACTTTCTAGTAACTTTACTATAGTTCCAATGCACATTTTCATTTGATTATGTATTTGGATATTTTTCAAAATTTTGGAAAGAAAGAATTTTTCATTTTTATCCTGGTTGAGTTTAGTTTGATAAGCTTTACTTAACTTATTTTGAATTGAGTTTGGTTTAGCATACTACATGGTTTATGCCATTGTTGTTCTTTTGAAAATATTGGACTCATAGCTTTCTTCTTATGAACGGACTCGTTCCTTCTTAAGCTTTTCACCTCTATGAATGTCATACGTGACTCTGTTTTTAACTAATCTTTTACATCTTGTAAACATTACCATTGATCTTGGTTTGTCCTCTCTTGTGGATCTCATCCTTATATAAGTTAGTTTGATTCGTTTCAAAATAGTGCATCGTTTATCCTCTCATTGTCTTTACAAGAGTTTTAGTCAAAGATTTATCCTTGAGAAGTTACAAATGATTGAGTTGTCTTTTTCTATGACTTTGTATTCTTTTGGATCAATTTAAAACTTGTTTGATGTTTCATGTCTAGTGGATCTTGTTTGAACTACTTTAATTTAAGATCCTTTCTTGTAAGGCTTGACTCCTTTTTAGTACATCTTAATCTTCTTGAATGTTCTTCTGAGATCGTGATTTCAAGAACACTTTTTGAGTCTTGTTTTGAACTTTTTAAAGAAGTTTTGAATTCTCTTTGAAGAAATATTAAACGGAATTTATTTTCGGTTGCTTGATTGAGATTGAAACCATTGTTCAATTTTGACGAAGTTAATTTAAAGTTGGCATGTGCTATTTTAAATGAGGTTTTGGAGCTTTCTTGTTTAGTGGAAACCGGTTCGTTTGTAACGCACCACTTATTTCCTTTACCAAATTGTAAGCAAATTTCTACCTCAGAATTTTTTTTCTAAAGAGAGTTTAACTCCCTCTTTCACTCTTGCTATGAATGTTATACACGCTTGTTTGAATATGAACCTTGGAAATTTTTGAACAAGCATTTGATCACTTCCAAGTTTTTATGAACTGTTTTTGGTTACGTTGTGCACCTAATTATCTTTCTAAAATATTTGAGGAAATATTTTAACTTTTAGCCAAACTTGTGTGCACCTTGTTTTTAAAATTCTACATGATCTGTTTCAACATGAAGTTGTATTATAGCAAAGTCACGTTTATACTTTTGTCACTCTCTTGAAGAATGTTTATTACTTGACTTTCTTTCAGACTGCGAAATGATTTTTTCGGAAGTTTTCGATTCTTTTATGAACAAAGCATTCGGAAGTATTTTAATCGTGCTCTTGAGTTCTGTGAGCTTTGTCTTGGGTTAGAGATATTCTTTCCTGTAAACCTCCTACTTCTTCGACTTAATTTGAATTTGTTTCGAACTAAGGCGCTGGTTCTCTTCTTATTGGTCCTATTGAATTTCTTGGATCCAAGGGTTATCTTTGAAGTTGTCAATTGATTTATTTCTAGCAAACTTCATTGCTTGAGCGTCTTTGTTTATCTGGGAATTGGATACATTCTCTTAAATCTATGAGCATTATCCTTGATATTGTTTCTCCGTTCTAAATCTTGTATCCTTCTGAGTAGACTCGAGAATTGTTTGATATCACGTGCGACTTGTAGACGCATACGTAACGCGATGCGTTAGTTCTTTAAGACGTGATATGTGTATATGGAAGGTGAAGCGGTAGGTGTGTAACATTATGATGAGTTGTGGGTGTTTTGTCCCTTGCAAACGAGCTTGCGGGTGTTATGCTTATGATTGGCTATGAGGTTGAAAAGTGCTTGACGAAGTTGGAAAGTTGAAGCCTTGAGGTTGATATGGGATTAGTGTGCGGATGTTAAGCACGTCGTTTTAACCCCATCATGTTTTATAGCCTTCGATGCCTTGCTTTACTATCACATGTTTGAACCATGTCATCTTTGCTTTGTGAACGCCTATCTTGATTTGCACCCTATTTTGGCACCTCAAGTTTTGTAAAGCTTTGAGATCATATGACCTTGTGCATTGAGCCTACCTTGTAACTTTTGCTTTGCAATCACACTCCTACCTTTACATCCTTATGCTTATGACAATCAAAGTATTTGAAAATCGTATATATGATTATATTTTGAGATATTTTTGCTTCTTCCTTAAATGTGTTCAAGGGTGAACTGTTATGGAATTTCTTTCGTTTTGAATCAATTTTCGAGGGCGAAAATTTTTATAAGGTGGGTAGAATGTAAGACCCAGAATCTTTGAAAAGTCTTTTTATGATCAAGTCTCAAATCATATAGTTATTTATAGCCTTAATTTCAGAAATTATTTTATTAAAGATAATTAAGGCAAGTTTTGATTTATTGAATTTGAGATAAGTTATGGTTATTATCCAATTTTACAATTATTGAATTATTTTCTATATTTGAATCACATAGTTGGTAGTTGTGAAATAAAAAAGATTTTTATATGATTTTAGACTAAATAATTAATATTTTAAGATATTGATATTACTATTTTGGAAAATGAAGAAAATAAATATATTATTTCTAATTATTTGGTGGGGACATTTTATTGAAAATAATTTATGAAATTGATGAGCAAATAGTATTTTTATACATTATTATTAATGGATTAGAATTTATTTCTAATTACTATAATATCCTTATTTTTATTTGAAATTACTAAAATGCCTAACCCTAATTTTTGAAAGAGAAACCCTAACCCTGAAAACCCTACCCGGTTCCCTTTCAACCACACTAGCACCCTAACAGCAGCAGCAGCTGCAAACAAAACGAAAACACAAGAAAGAAAGGGCTAGGAAGAAACGGGGGGGGGGGGGGGGGAGGGGGAAACAGAGGGAGGCAGGGGAGGAAGAGAGGCACGGCTAGCAACGGTGGGCATCGCCGACGCCGCCGAGTTGCCAGCTGCCGCCGCCATGGCACACCGAAGGAAGAACGGGAGTGAGGGAGCTTAGCCGCGGGAAGAGGAGGCGCGGGTTTGACTCGTCCCCGCAGATCCGCCGTTCCGACCCGTCACCGTCGCGAGGAGGAGAAGTCCCTGTCGCCGTTCCGTGTGGCCGCGCCGTCATCGTTGTTCTCGGAGATCCACGATCAGAGGATGCCCGCGCGGGGGTGGAGGACGTTGCTGTTGTCGCCGCTGTTAAAGCTACCGCCAGCTGCGTCACCACCACGCCTTGCCTCGCCGCTGTTGACCTCTCAAGAGTCCACTGCCGCCGGAGCTCATGCCATCGCCGATTGAGCACCACAAAGAACAGCGCCGCGTGAATCAGGGAAAGGAGATGCCTTTCTGCCTCTGCTCCTGGGTTTTGGATTCTGACCAGGCGCCACTACCGCTGTGGAGTTAGTGTTGCTCTGGTCTTGCCCTGGCTCCATTTGGAACCGCTGCTGTTGGGTAAGCCTTACCCTGTTTCCGATTCTCTCTTGTTCCATCAATTCATTCCTACCTAGAAGCATTGTTGCTGACACTAGTTGTATTGAATAAAATAGTTATAGTAAGTTGCATTGTCACTGCCTTTACTGGAGATGGTTGCTGGCTCTGTTTGGAGATGTATGTTACAACTAGTATTCGTTTTGGGGACTGCTTCATCTGTTGCTGGAACTACTAATGGAACCATCGCTGAGGCTTGTGTTCTTTGGTTCGGTCAGTATTCTTTAGCTACCGTAAGTACCTCTGCCTCGAGACCTTGCCAGTTCATATCCCGTGATGTGTTTTAAGGTTTTGCTATAATATTGTTTTCTAGGATTAAGCTATCAGACCACATGTTGCGCGTAAGGGTTGTAATTGCTGCCGCGAATGTGAACAAAGCTGTGATGCGAGCTGCCGGTAACTTCAGGTTGATAGAGACTTACGGTGGCGCGTTTGAGTTATGGAATTGCGTTTTGAGGTAGGGGCGCTTTCCAAAAACTATGCTTTATGTATTGGAATTATTACATATGGATAATGTTGTGAGAAAATGTGTATTTGGTGATTGTATCGGCCTTATGTATAATTTGATTGTATCGGATGATTATGAATGTTTGTTTGGCTGAATTGTTGTGCGGCTTTGTGAAATGTAATCTTTGGAAGTTGATTCTTTAAAGATTTGAAATGAGTTTAATCCGTTGAGGATTGGTTTGAATTGAGTCAATTATTTGGATGATGTGAAAGATAGAACACTTTTGAATTCAGCCTGGTTTACTTTAATTGACTTGGTTTCGGACAAATGATTTATTGCTGAATCGATTCTTTAAAGCTTTGGAAATGAGTTAAATCGATTGATATTGAGTTGATTTTGAAATAGTATCCTTGAGATATGCCACTGAGGCGATTGTTGGATTTAACTTGATTTGAATTGATTTCTGATTTTGTGTTGTTGAAAAAGAATGAGGAACGGTTTAGTTGGGACCTGAACCGGGTGGCAAAAGTCCAAGTTTTAGGGGAGGTGCTGCCGAAATTTTTATAAAATCATAGTCTTGTTTGAAAGGTTATTTAAAAGGTTTGGATTTGAGAAATTGTATTATTTGATTTATTAAGAGGATATTTATGCTTTCCAGCTTAATTTATTTGATGAACCTTATACGTTGAGTTCGGCTTATTTAGAACTGAACTATTTTTACCGTTTGAATCACTGAAGGAAATAATGATGCTCTAATATTGATTTCAATATAAAAAGGAGTTTTTAGTGATTTTTAAAGGAACCTAGACTTTTGATTGAGTAATCAAGTTTGAGGCATTTTGGAAGAGTTGGAAAAATGGGTTCCAAAAAGAAATCTGAAAGCGGTTTGATTCAAATGAACCGGTTCCATTTCAAATGAGTTGATTTTTGGACCGGGTTGGAACTTGTGATTTTGTATGGTTCAGTTTCATAATAAATTCAATTTTATTTACGTGAACCGAGAATCTATGATTTTAAGAGTTTCAATGAATTTTAAGGAATTGATTTAAGTTGACCTTCCCCTAAAGACTTTGGACTCTGCCGAAAGACTTTTGTTATGAAATTCCACCGCTGGGTGGGTGATTTTGGATACTTTGAAGTAAATCCTTAACTTGCCATGGTTTTGGAAGTTTTGGAAAGAGAATGCCGAGAGTGGCTTTGTTTTCAAAAGGAGACTCACTTTGAGTAAATTTGGCTTATGAGCCTGAGATGATTTGAGAAAATGAGATCTTTAAAGCCAAGGCTGAAAAGAGTTAAAATTTGATTTCAGAGTGAAACGGCTTGAGAAAAGTAATTTATGGCTTAAATTCCAGTTTTATGAATTTAATGATGTTGAACGGTGGAAGTGCTGTTTTGTTATGGGCCGGAATAGCTGTGTATGATTATGAATATTGGCTGGTTTTGGATTGAACCGTGAGTCGGAATGGCTGTGTATGATATTGATTTATGGCTGAATGCCGAATGAGTTATGGGTCGTATGGCTGACTATGAATTTTGAATTTAAGCCGGATGGCTGAGATGGATGTTGATCCATGGCTGGAACTGAATGAATATATGTTTGAGATACCTGGGTAGTAGCAAGGGTTGTGGTTCGTCCCACTTGCTCCAGGTCAGAGACTGTGACGCCTGGGTAGTAGCGGTAGTAGTGGTGATTCCACTAGCTCCAGGTTGAGCTGTTAAACACCCGCCTGGGTAGTAGCCGCAGTAGTGGTTATTCCACTGGTTCTGGGTTGAGCGGGTAGTAGCAATGGGGTTGTAGCTCAAACCAACTTGCTCCGCGATGGGTGTTTCTGTCCATGGTTAGCTACCAGGACGTGTCGGGTTGGCTATATAACCGACAGATGATATCATCAGCCACTAGGGACAGGCATGCATCATATGCATCTATGTGACATTGTTTGGGTGTGCATATTGTAATTGGTTTGCCTTTGTGATTAACTGCTAATTGTTCTACTTGCTGTAACTGTTTGTTGGTGCTTGAACTTCCAATCTGTGTTTGCAATTGGGATTCTGTTGGATTGTGGTGATCTGGTTGATGGTTGGATTGTTTGGGCCTAGGGCCGTGGTTGGATTGTTTGGGCCTAGGGCCGTGGTTGGATTGAGATGGACCGATGGTTGGTTTCGGTTTTGTGTTTCTGATTTGGAAAAATATGAAAGGCTCTTTTGGTTCAACACAGATAAACCTTTTTGAAAGGCTTTTCGTGTTTTTGAGAATTGAACGGTTCCTCTTTCAGAAAAGATTTCCGACTTTACCTTATTGAAAACTGTTGTTTTTGAAAAGAGGCATAAGACAGTTATTAATCACTGGTGCGGTTATCTTCATGTATCCTATTACAGTAATTCCCAAAAACCCTCTAATGAGAATCCTTTCGAGGATGATGTTCTCACCCCCCTACATTTTTCCCCTTTCAGGATATGGGCGCAGAAGTTACGAAGAGCTTATTTAATTGTTGTTGTGATGCTCTGTATTGTTTTAGTTATGGTTTATTGTACCCTCGCCTTTATCTTGGTATAATCTGTAAGAGGGATAGGAATTGTATTGGGTAATGCTTGTAATATTATTTATATATATATATATATATATATATATATATATATATATATATATATATATATATATTTGGATGTACTCTTTATGAGTTTTGTAAGTTGTACGATATCTATGGATATACGTTAGCGAACGAAAGTATTTTTGGGAGCGGCATCACGGTTTAAAGTTTTAAACAGGCTCATATTTTAGTATTAAATAATATAAAAGTCGTCGTAATATCCGAACTATCAGAGTTGCGCAGTCGGAAGTGTGAGCTTTGGTAGTTAGGGTGTTACATTAATGGTATATTTCTTTAATCTTTTGATTTGATAAACTTTGTAGGAAATAAGAAGAAAAAGAAGCAAAAAGAGCACAAAATAAGCTAAAAAGAAGAAAAGAGAAATTTTGGGCACACTTTAAAGTTGGAGCACACTTTGGAGGCTTAGGCCACGCTTTTAAAAGCATGGCCCATGACCAAATCAAGGAAGAGAAGTGTGGCCCAAAGGAAGAAAAGCGTGGCTCAAAACAAGGAGCAAGAACGCAAAGCTCTTGCCAAGAGCTTAAAAGCTCTTGCCAAGAGCTTTATCAAGAACACATGAAGAAGGAACCAAGAGCCACGCTCTTGGCAAAAAGCTTTGAAGCTCTTGCCAAAGAGCTTTTTTCGGGCTTCTTCAAGGAAAAATCAAGGGAAATGAGCTTGGAAGCAAAAATTTTGGCTAAGTTAAACTTGGGCGCTCACAGCATGACCATGCTTCCTTCAAAGGGCTATAACTTGAGCTACAGATATCCGATTGATGTGCTTCCAGTTGCATTGGAAAGATGACATTCAAAGCTTTCCAACGATATATGGAAATCCATATTTGACATAGAATTGTGGCACGGGTGAAAGGCATCTTTAAGGGCCAAAAACAAGCGAAAATGAATCAAAGTGCTCCACCCAAGACTTGAACTAAGGACCTCAAGGACAAGTAAAGCCCTTGCCAAGAGATTTCAAGCTCTTGCAAAGAGCTTTGTTCTCTTGTCACAAGGAAGGAACGTGCGCACACTATGGCAAGGAAGGGAACCAAAGCTCTTGGCCAAAGCTCTTACCAAGAGCCGAGCTTTGCCCTGAGAGCAACACCCATGGGCTGAAAATTCAACCAAAATTCCATTTAAATTCAATTCCTCACCAAATTGAATCAAGGCCAACCAAACCCATTTCTCCTCAAATCCAAAGCAAGCAAAGCCCACACCATCACTTCAAGGCACAAGAACAAGTTAGCTTAGGAATTTATTTTTAATTGTAATTTGTTTAGAATTTCATTTTCATTTGCATTTTGTGAAAAGCCTATAAAAAGGCATCTGCTTCAATTCACTAAAGGAGCTCGATTAGAAAGGAGGCTAGCTCCAATAGGGAGTTGTGCACTCTTTAGTTTTCATTTTGCTTTCTCTCTTAGTTTTCTTTTCTGTTTTTAAATTTTGGATCAAGAATTGAAGGAATTCTGTTTCACTTGATCTGAAATCTCTTTGTTCCTCTTCTGCATAAAATCTGAGTTTCCTTTATTGCTTTCATCTTCTTTTCTTCTGCAATATTGTTTTCTTGTTGGATCAAGGAAGGACTTGAGATCTAGACTTGTTTTCTAGTCTCTTCCACTCCTGAGATCTTCAAACTTCTTTTAAATTGCTGCAAATTAAGCATAGTCTTTCTGTTTTCATTCTTCAAGCAGTTTTACTTTCTGTTGCATTGCTTCCAATTTACATTTCCTGCAATTTACAACTCTTGCAATTGCTCTAAGTTCTTATTCACTGAAATTTTACTTCTCTATTTACATTGCTTCCAGCACCCAGCCCTTTACATTTTATGCAATTTGCATTTCTTGTCATTTAAGATTCTTGCAATTTACATTTCTTGCTCTTTAAGTTTCTGTCCAATTTTACTTACTGCACTTTATAATTTCTGCACACTTACTTTCTGCAACTTTAAATTCATTGTCATTTACTTTCTGTTGGCTACAAATTCACACAATTCACTTCAATGTTAGCTTGACTAAACTAATCACCCACTAAAGTTGCTTGATCCATCAATCCCTGTGGGATCGACCTCACTCTAAGTGAGTTTTACTACTTGATGCGACCCGGTACACTTGCCGGTGAGTTTTAGGTGTTTTGGGAAATTCAGTTTTCCACAAAAAATACCATCAAGTTTTTGGCGCCGTTGCCGGGGATTGATTTAGATCAACAATGATTAAGTGGGTGAGAAGTCTAGATCAAGTATTTTCTTTATTTTTGTTTTCTGTTTTAAATTGAAACTAAGGTGTTTGAGTTTTTGCCTCACTAAGAAATTCTCATATCTGATATGAGTAATTTCAATTTTCCTTGGTGTTGTGTTTTCCAAAATTCAAATGGAGTTCAACTCATCTTATAATCAAACAAATTTTATGGGATATTGCCCACGATCACCAATTTCTAATGGTGGCTGGGAATATCACCAAGAAAATACAAAGTCTGAGCACTCCAATCCATGGAGATTTGTTTCAGAAACACAAGATGAGCAAGAGAATCATATGGGATATCTTCCTCCACCCCAAAATGATGCAAGTTGCTATTCTAATGGTGGCTGGGGGGAGCAAAACCAGAAAAAATTTGAGAGCCCATATTTCACTTATCAAGAGCCATCTTCATTTGAACGTGCCTTCAATTCACTTATGCAAAATTGTCCAACCTCACCTTCCAGTTTTTCATCTGAAAATTTTTCATCACTGGACTTTGTCTCCACACAAAATCCTTGCCAAAACTCACCACCCACACAAACTTCCATGAACCAAAGCCTCTCAAAACTTGAAACCATGTTTGAAAAATATGAGAGGGAGGCACAGATATCCTGGAACGAGCAAGAAAGTTCATTCAAAAATATAGAAGTGATGGTAAACCAAATGTTAAGTGCAAGGGAAAGAGTGGAAGAGCAAGATGAGGAGGCTACTGCATCAAGTGAACTTTCAATGAAGAATGAGGTGGTTGAAAATGAAACTGCACTTGAGGTGACAAAGGAACATGAGCATTCACAACCCTCACAAACTTCCCTTGAATCTGTGATCGAAAAATATGAAGAGGAGATTAAGAAATCTTGGGAAGAACAACAAACCTCCTCCATAAAAGAACTATTAAGTCAAATGTTGAGTGCAAAGAAAGGAGTGGAGGAACCAAAAAGTGAGGAAGTCATTCAAGAAAATTCACACTCAAGTGGGGCAGAGAAGTACATGAAGGAAGAGCTCATTGAGCCACCAATTCAAAAGGCTCTGGATGAAGATAAAACTCCAACAATCACACAACCACCAAGACTTGGATTCAAGAAAGTGAAGGCAATTAACAAAAGCACCGAGAAGAGGATTGTGACCAAGCTACAAAGGACAATATTCATGAAGAAAAGAAGGTCAACTACAAGCAATCCTCCCGCTGATCCAGCAAGCAAGCTCAATTAAGCCATTAACAAAAGAAAGCTTGCTGAGGAGAGACCAAGAGAGGGGGCAATAGCTGATCTTCTCCTCCCTTGAGGTCATTCCTCTTAACAAACTAGAAGAAGAGGAAGAAAGTAAAGAACAACATGCCAACAGTAGGTAACGTTTCTCTTCTATGCTTTGTTCTCTTTCTTTACTTTGTTTAAATTCAATAAAATGGCATATGGTTACATTCTAAGTTTGGTGTTGCCTTGCAACAAATTGTTTTCAATCTTTTTGGATGATTGCATCAAATAAAAAAAATGAAAGTGACACACCAAGATTCTAAGTTTGGTGTGCCACTTATTTTTCTATGCAAATCATTCAGCAACACCACTTGTTTGCATAATCATAATGTTCTTTGCACTATTATTTTTCTTTTAGTTAGACAATTTTAGTTTTCTCTTTGTTTTTAGTCATTTCTTTGTTTTAAATGCTTTCTTTTATTTACTGTGTTTGTTAATACACTACCAAGAGAGCTTTATTCATGACAGATTCTTGGCTTGGTGATTGTATTTAACATATAACAGTTTTTTTCGTTTAGTTTTATTTCAAATAAATTGACATGTGGTTGCATTCTAAGTTTGGTGTTGCTATGCAACAAAATTTGGTTCTAATCCTTACAAGATACTTGCATCAATTCCAAGTGAAAGTGTCACACTAAGTTTGGTGTGCCACTTATTCTTTATGTAAAGTATTATGCTCACCTTCTTAAGTTTACAATCACAATGTCTCTGTCTCTTGTGCCTTGATTATTATCTTTAATTTTGCTTGCTTAGAACACATGTACTACTAACTTTTCATTGTGTAAGACATTCATGATCCATCTTAGCCCCATAGCCATTGTTCTAATTGTTGCTTGAGGATGAGCAAGCATTATGAGTTTGGCAAGGGAAGGAGGAAGAATAGAGGAAAAAGGACAACAATAATGAAGATGAACTACAAGGTTGTAGAGTTTCTTTTCTCCTCATTTGTTTCCAACACTTAAAATGCAGGATTGTCTTTATATTCTCTGTATGCATGTGTGGTATGAATAAGCATAGCTTGAATATTGATTTGTAACATGTTGCCATGCCATTATGACTACCAACTTGAGTTTTGTAAAGCTTAAAGCAGTAAAGTATCATGATCATAAACAAACAAGGAATTAAAGAAGAGTTTAGCATGTGCATATAAGTTTTGGAAAGCTAGTATGATTAATTGTTGCTCAATTGCATTGGATTTTATTTAATTGAAGTTTTCATCTAGTACATTTTGTGAAATCTTTTGAAAATCATGAAAACCTTGAAGAAGCAAATACAAATTAAGGCAAAAAAAAAGAAAAAGGGAAAGAATGAGAAAGCTGAAGGCTCTGAGTACCAATGGCAATTTATTTGTTAAGTACTTGTGGTGTTTATGTATCAAGCCAAATGCTTGAAAAGAAAACACTTAGAAGTCAAGGCTAGGCTCAAGTGCAAAAGCACTCCCTCAAAGCTCAAGGTTCTGAGCATCAATGATTAGAGAGTCAAGAAAAGAAAAGAAAAATAAGCTTAATGAAGTCCTCTAAATCAAATGCTTGTGGTGCTTATGTATCAAGTGGTAATACTTGAAAACAAATCATTTAGAATCGTAGCTTTGTTATCAACTCATGGGGTAAAGCACCCAAAAGGAGAAGCTAATAAGAAAATCAAAAGCTTGTTTCAAGGAAGAAAATATAAGAGAAAGATTTCATAAAATGAGCTAGATAGAAGCATCAATCATTTACATCTCTTTTGTGATTGTAGAATGCTTAGAAAACTAGCCTACCATGAACATTGAGTTGCTATTCTTCTTACCTTGGATTGTCAATCTTAATTGCATGATTCTTTTCTTGCTTGGGGACAAGCAAGGTTTAAGTTTGGTGTTGTGATGACATGTCACCATGTCATGTTTTTCTATGCTTTTTCATACAAGAAATTTATAATTAGTGCTTAAATATTGCATTCTTTGGTGCTTAAATGGTATATTTCTTTGATATTTTGATTTGATAAACTTTGTAGGAAATAAGAAGAAAAAGAAGCAAAAAGAGCACAAAATAAGCTAAAAAGAAGAAAAGAGGAATTTTGGGCACACTTTGAAGTTGGAGCACACTTTGGAGGCTTAGGCCACGCTTTTAAAAGCATGGCCCATGACCAAATCAAGGAAGAGAAGTGTGGCCCAAAGGAAGAAAAGCGTGGCTCAAAACAAGGAGCAAGAACACAAAGCTCTTGCCAAGAGCTTAAAAGATCTTGCCAAGAGCTTTATCAAGAACACATGAAGAAGGAACCAAGAGCCAAGCTCTTGGTAAAGAGCTTTGAAGCTCTTGCCAAAGAGCTTTTTTTGGGCTTCTTCAAGGAAAAATCAAGGGAAATGAGCTTGGAAGCAAAAATTTTGGCTAAGTTAAACTTGGGCGCTCATAGCATGACCATGCCTCCTTCAAAGGGCTATAACTTGAGCTACAGATATCCGATTGATGTGCTTCTAGTTGCATTGGAAATCTGACATTTAGAGCTTTCTAACGATATATGGAAATCCATATTTGACATAGAATTGAGGCACGGGTGAAAGGCATCTTTAAGGGCCAAAAACAAGCGAAAATGAATCAAAGTGCTTCCACCAGGATTCGAAGAGGGATACCAAGGGAAGACACTAGGCGCTACTCTTGTGCCAAGGAAATTTGCTCCACAAAGTGCTCCGCCCAAGACTTGAACCAAGGACCTCAAGGACAAGTAAAGCCCTTGCCAAGATCTTTTAAGCTCTTGCAAAGAGCTTTGTTCTCTTGTCACAAGGAAGGAACATGCGCACACTTTGGCAAGGAAGGGAACCAAAGCTCTTGGCCAAAGCTCTTGCCAAGAGCTGAGCTTTGCCCTGGAAGCAACACCCATGGGCTAAAAATTCAACCAAAATTCCATTTAAATTCAATTCCTCACCAAATTGAATCAAGGCCAACCAAACCCATTTCTCCTCAAATCCAAAGCAAGCAAAGCCCACACCATCACTTCAAGGCACAAGAACAAGTTAGCTTAGGAATTTATTTTTAATTGTAATTTGTTTAGAATTTCATTTTCATTTTCATTTTGTGAAAAGCCTATAAAAAGGCATCTGCTTCAATTCACTAAAGGAGCTCGATTAGAAAGGAGGCTAGCTCCAATAGGGAGTTGTGCACTCTTTAGTTTTCATTTTGCTTTCTCTCTTAGTTTTCTTTTCTGTTTTTAAATTTTGGATCAAGAATTGAAGGAATTCTGTTTCACTTGATCTGAAATCTCTTTGTTCCTCTTCTGCATAAAATCTGAGTTTCCTTTATTGCTTTCATCTTCTTTTTCTTCTGCAATATTGTTTTCTTGTTGGATCAAGGAAGGACTTGAGATCTAGACTTGTTTTCTAGTCTCTTCCACTCCTGAGATCTTCCACCTTCTTTTAAATTGCTGCAAATTAAGCATAGTCTTTCTGTTTTCATTCTTCAAGCAGTTTTACTTTCTGTTGCATTGCTTCCAATTTACATTTCCTGCAATTTACAACTCTTGCAATTGCTCTAAGTTCTTATTCACTGAAATTTTGCTTCTCTGTTTACATTGCTTCCAGCACCTAGCCCTTTATATTTTATGCAATTTACATTTCTTGTCATTTAAGATTCTTGCAATTTACATTTCTTGCTCTTTAAGTTTCTGTCCAATTTTACTTACTGCACTTTATAATTTCTGCACACTTACTTTCTGCAACTTTAAATTCATTATCATTTACTTTCTGTTGGCTACAAATTCACACAATTCACTTCAATGTTAGCTTGACTAAACTAATCACCCACTAAAGTTGCTTGATCCATCAATCCCTGTGGGATCGACCTCACTCTAAGTGAGTTTTACTACTGGATGCGACCCGGTACACTTTCCGGTGAGTTTTAGGTGTTTTGGGAAATTCAGTTTTCCACAAAAAATACCATCAGCCTCTACTTAGTTATCCTTTACCAAGTAAAGTAAAAAAAGTGAAGTAAGTTGGAAGTCTACTTTTATTCACAAGTTCTAATCCTCTCCCTTGGGAAGGATTAGCTTTAGTGACTAGAGAGCCAGCCAACAATGAACCCAATTATAATTTAACTCTTGAGTAATTCAACTCAAGGGTCTCCAAATATTAATCAACTCCCAAAATCAAGTTAGGATCTAACTTAGAACATCAATTAATAACAAATAATAGAAGAAGTGATAAATCTGAAATACCTCAAATTGCATTAAATAAAAGAAATTAAGTTAAACATGAGAATTCATGAACCAAATTGGAAAAATAAATAAAAAGAACATTGAACCTAAAAATTGAGAAGAAATAGTTCTAAATCCTTTAAGAGGAATCCTAATCCTCAATCCTAAGAGAGAGGAGAGAACCTCTCTCTCTAAAAACTACATCTAAATTATGAAAAGTGAATAATGGAAGACATGTTAATGAATGGATGCATTTCCCAACTTTATAGCCTCTAATCTGTGTTTTTTGGGCTGAAAACTGGGTCAAAAACAGCCCAAAAATCGCCCCCAGTGTATTCTGGTACGTACAGGTCGCAGGAAAGTGATGCGGAAGCGTCGTCCACGTGTTTGTGTGGATTGCGTTTCTGCCAGGTCATGCGTCCGCGTGATCCACGCGTTCGCATTGCTTGGCTTCATGGCAGCTATGGCAAATTATATGTCAAATTAAAACCCCGAACGTTACCTTTCCAACGCAACTGAAACCGTGTCATTTGGACATTTGTAGCTCAAGTTATGGTCGTTTGAGTGCCAGGAGGTCAGGCTGGACAGCTTTAGCAGTTCCTTCAGTTTCTTGTATTCCTTCCACTTTTGCATGCTTCCTTTCCATCCTCCAAGCCATTCCTGTCCTGTAATCTCTGAAATCACTTAACACACATATCAAGGCATTGAATGGTAATAAGAGAGGATTAATATTAGCAAATATACGATCAAATAAGTATGTTTTCAATCATAGCACAAATTCTGGGAAGGAATTGTAAAACCATGCAAATAGTATGAATAAGCGGGTCAAGAGTTGATAAAAATCACTCAATTGAGCACAAGATAAACCATGAAATAGTGGTTTATCAGCCTCCCCACACTTAAACATTAGCTTGTCCTCATGCTAAGCTCAAGAGAAGCTATAAAGGAGTGAAGAGGAATGATAGAGAGTATGCAATACAACCTATCTATGTGAATGCAACTACATGCAAAATGTTTCTACCTACTTGGTTAAAAGTGAATAAGTTCTTCAAGACAAATATAACCCAAATTCCACTAATTCAAATCGTACAATAAAAAGCAATTAAACTTGTAAGAAGATAGCTCATGAAAGTAGGGAACATAGAATTAAGCACTGAACCCTTATTGGTAGTGTATATCACTCTAACTCTCAAGTGTCTAGGGTCAATCTCTCTACTCTTCCCTAGTCATGCTTTCTAAACTTTGTTCTTCATCTAACCAATCAACAAATATTTAATGTACCAATACAAACATCATGAGGTCTTTTTAGGGTTGTAATGGGGCTGAGGTAAAAGTAAGGATATATGTATGGCCAAGTGAGCTTTATAAAGTGAATCCTTGATTAGTCTAAGATCTCACCTTAATATACATACTTTATATACTTTTAAAATGCTTTACCTAGCTACCCAAATTTTTTTCACTTTTGTATTACATGCTCATGTATCAAACTTATTTTTGAATTTTGTCCCATGTGCATTGATTCTTTTTATTTTGCATTTGGGGTAATATTATTTTTCTTTCTTTTTTTTTTTGTATCCCCTTATTTAATTACTTAATATTTTTTTTTCAATGCACATGGTAATTTAATTATTTTGATTTCACATGAGCATGCTTCCCAAATTTTCAAATAAATTATTCAATTTAATTCCCTACTTTTTCATATCATCCTATGTTCCCATAAAATTTCCCACACTTAAATTGTACACAATATCTATCTTAAGCTAACCAAGGATTCAACTTGGGATTTTTATTTTATTTTTCTGCTTAAGGCTAGTAATGTGGTTATGAAATAGAAGGGGGTTAAAAAGTTCAAAGTGGCTAACAAGGGTGATGTAAAAGGTAGGCTTATTTGGGATAAGTGAGCTAATAACAAATAATGGCCTTAATCATATGCAAGCATGTAAATACACTAAATAATGGACATATAGAATGGAACAAAGCAAAGATTGCAATTATAGAGAAGAAAACACACAAGAAAAAATTTATGGTTAAATAATGTAACCATGTAAATAAGCTCAAATTCTCACAGGTTGTGTGTTCTTTGGCTTTTTAAACTATGTTCCAAATACAACTTCAAACAAGTTTTAACATAAAAAATTTTTCAATTTAAATTAGTGAAATACTATAAAAAAATTTTTGAAAAAGAAAATATTACTTCAACCAAGTAGTAACTAAATGCATAAAATCAAAGAAACATGCAATTAAATATGCAAATGCAACAATGAACAAACAAAGAAAATAGAGTATTAGTGTTGAAAAGAAGGTAACTAACCCATGGAGATTGGTATCGACCTCCCCACACTTAAAGATTGCACCGTCCTCGGTGCATGCTAAGATGTGCAAGTGGATGGGTTGCTTCAACTGACGCTTTTCTCATCAAGGAATGTGCGTAGGAACTTGTTTGTGTCTCCCATGTAAACGTCTTCCGGTTCTCTTCCTGGCGGCCATCCTGAAAGAAAAAAAGGAAGAAAAGTAACCCAAAACAAAGATAAAAAACAAATAAAACATGGGTTGGTTAATGCCAAATAATGAGGGTCTCAATTACATGGTAGCTACAACATGAAAGTGAGAAAACAATAGAAGCACATGGCATACCAGTGGTGCAAAATTTGCAACAAATGAGAGGGAAATGTGGGTAATGCAAGATAGTATAAGTTCATATCAATGCAGGAGAAGTACAAGTATCAGAAAAGATTAGCATTGATTTAAATAATGTTACCCAATCAGAATAAAACAAGTCATAAGCACCAAGAAAATACCAGAAAAGATGTAACAGTTGAATAAGAACATTTGAACACCAATGGTAAAATAATAAATTTAGAAAAGAAGATAAAAATATGCACAAAATTAAAATGCAGTGAATGAAAGTATGCAAATAAATTAAATAAAATAAAATGAAAGTGAAAAAGGATGAGAAGTTAAAAAGATGAAGAAAAAGAAAGTAAAGAAGGAGAGAGAAAGAAGAAAAGATAGAAGAAATTATGATTAGAAAAGAAAAGATAAGATAATTGGCGCTGAGTTGGATAAGTTGTGCGGTGCAAGCGACGCGGACGCGTGGGGTACGCGTTCGCGCGAATGGCGCTTAGATGAAACGACGCTGGCACGTCGGTCACACGGACGCGTGACTCGTTCTGTGCTACTGCCCTCGCGCCCGCACAACTCTCTGTTCAAAACTCATTGTTGCCAATTTTTGAGGTGACACATTCGCATGGTGGACGCAATCGCATGAATGGCCAAGAGTGGAGGATGACGCGGATGCGTAGAGCACGCGTTCGCGTGGTAAGGCTTGTGCGTCTAGTGCCAGTCCAGCCCTACTCCAGCACAACTTTTGGCCATGCACCCCTTTTACGTCGATTTGTTCTAGCACGCATTCGCGTGGGTGACGCGGACGCGTGGGAGGCTATTTTTCCAAATGACGCGGCCGCGTGGGTCACGCAGACACGTGGGCATGTTTGTGCCTAAAGCGCGCCTCCAGCCACGCTTTCGCGTGACTTTCTGTTTACTTTCTTTTCTTCACAATGCACTGGTGACGCGGACGCATCAGCCATGCTGCCGCGTCGCGTGCGTGCTTTTCTCTTTTTTTTTTTATAATAATGCAGTATGCAGAATGCAATGCTAATATGAACGTTATGCATGATTCCAGGTCCAATCAAAACTCAAAAACAAACAAAATAGACTAGAATTAAAACTGAAAAAGGGACGATCATACCATGGTGGGTTGTCTCCCACCTTGCACTTTTAGTTAAAATCCTTAAGTTGGACATTTGGTAAGCTCCCTGTTATGGTGGCTTGTGCTTGAACTCGTCTTGAAACTTCCACCAATGCTTGGACTTCCAATAAGCTCTATCAATACCAAGTAAATTCCTCAAGCTTTGATGGAGTTCTTCACAGGCTTTGAGCTCCCAAAATTGATCCTCATATATTCCCGGATCCCAAATCTTGTTTCTACACCCGTCTTCAAGTTGATCATCATTGTTCCATCTGGGTGGCAAGCAATTTGAATTCTCACTGAAGCGGCCAAACACATCCTCGACCCATTCAATTGAGCTCTGCGCCAACACTTGTACTCCAGTGCGGAATGTGGAACCTTAATGAACCTTGCCTGACAACTCCAACCACTAACCATCTTCCTCTTACTCTTAATGCCACAAAGAGCTCTAAGTTGACCATCTGTCTCAAGGAGCCCATATTCAAGTGAGAAAGTAAAGGTCAAGGATAAGAATTTTACCCACTTGAACATTGTATTGGACAGTAATGGCTTTGGAAGAGGTATTTCTAATGATCCTGCAAGCTCCGCTCCCTTGTGCTCTTCTTTGACAACCTCCACCTCCTTGTAAGCTTCTTCAATTTCAACCTCTTGCTCTTGGTAGCTTTCTTCCAATTCAATCTCTTCTTCACTGCTTTCCAAGGGCATGGGAGGTTGTTCTTCTTCTTCTTTAATCTCCATCTCTTGATCGACCTCTTCCAAGTCCTTAACCATGACATGCCTTCGAAGTTGTACACCCTCCTCAACATCAAATGCAACCGTCTTGGAAGGAGGCTCTATGTCTTGACTTTCCCATGGAGGTTCAGCATCTCCTAAGTCTTCAACCACTTCTTCCTCTTCAATAATTACTGCTTTGTCCAGTAGTTTTAATATAAAATCGTACTCATCCTTGATGATTTTCTTTCCATGACAACTCCTTTCAACTATTCTTTCATCTTCAAGGGTCTCTCCTATCTCCACATTTTGGGCCTCCACTTACTCTAAGACAAAATCAGACTCCTGCTTGATGTCCTCCTTCACTAATTCTTCAACCACTCCTTCGACTTCAAGGGTTTTTACTACCTTCACCTTAAGGGCCTCCTCTAGCTCCTTATGAAGTATGGATTCACGAAGATGATCCCTTCTCTCTTGTTCCATGTCAATAGCATCATTGGGATCATGTTGCTTTTGGATTGATGGATGTGGGTGCTCTTCCATGGATGGTGGTGATGGGATGGGGAGATCATTCTGTGGTTGAAAAGGAAGTGCACTAGAGCTTGAGGGTTGATTGTTGAAGGTATTTGGTGGTCCGATTTGGGCGACGAGAGCTTGTATAGTAGAGTTTAGATCGTCAAGTGCTTTCTCCATGGAGGTTTGGGGTGGATATGAGGGTTCATTTGTTGGGAGAAAGGGTTCATGGTAGGAAGGTGGTTCATTTTGATAATGATAAGGAGATGGTGTATATTGAGGTGGTGGTTCATGAGAGTAGTTGTGTTGGAATGGGGGTGGTTCTGTGTATGGTTCATTTGGCTCATAAGGTGGTTGGTATGGTGGATACGGGTTAGGGTCATATGGGGGTGTTTGGTTGTAGGGGCTTGTGAGTATGGTGGTCCAGAGTTATGTTGAGGAGGTGGTTCATAAGCATATGGTGGGGCTTGTCGGTAACTACAAGGGGGTCCACCATAGTCATCATCTTGGTACGCATCACAGAATGGTTGTTGGTTATAGTGCATTGGAGGAGGTTGTTGCCAAGAGAGTTGATCAAATCCTTGTGGCTCCTCCCATCTTTGATTGTTCCAACCTTGATGCCTGCTCTCATTGTAATCTCCTCTTCCTGCAACATAACTGTAACCAGACTCATAGCCGAAGGGGTGAGAGTTCATACTAACAAATAAAAATTAAAAATAAAAATAAAAATAATTTTAAATTAAAAGGTTATTGAAATTTAAAATTTGAATTTGAAAAATTAAATTTTGAATTTTGAATTTTAAATTTTGAAATTTGAATTTTGAAATTTAAAATTTTGAAATTTGAAATTTGAATTTTAAAATTTTGAAATTTGATTTTTGAATTTTAAATTTTGAAATTTGAAATTTGAATTTTAAATTTTGAAATTTGAATTATGTAAAAGTCAACAATATAAGATAAAGTTTTGAAAAAGATTTAAATTTTGGATTTTGAATTTTTGAATTTAAATATTGAAATTTGAAATTTGATTTTTGAAATAAGATAAGATAAAATTTTGAAAAAAAAGATATAATTTTTTTTGTGATTTTCGAAAAAAATCAATTAAAATAAAGAGCAATAACCTCTTAATTTATGAAAAAGCAAAAATAAAAACAAAAATAAAAACAAATAAACAAGCAAAAAGTAAATATTTACAATAACCAATAATAAGGCACACGTTTGCAATTCCCCGGCAACGGCGCCATTTTGACGAATGGATTTTCTATCGGTAAAGAAATTCACAAATATATTATCGCATTGTAAGTATAGCTTCTAAACCAACAGAAAATCCTTTCGTACAAATGTTTGGTTGTCACATGTAACAAACCCCTTTAAAATTTATAACCGAAGTACTCAAACCTCGGATCGTCTTCTCAAGGAATTGTAGGGAGGTGTTCTTATTATTGGTTATGAAAAAGTGTGTTTTGGGATTTTTTGATTAAGATAAAAAGCAAGAATAGCAATGGCAGAGGAAATAAAATAATAACAATAAAAAGCCTTGATTAGGAGAGATTAATCGAAAGTTCTATCCTTGTTGGATTTTTTCAAGATCAATTGATAATTGAAGGTTGCCTCTACTTAGTTATCCTTTACCAAGTAAAGTAAAAGAAAGTCAAGTAAGTTGGAAGTCTACTTCTATTCACAAGTTCTAATCCTCTCCCTTGGGAAGGATTAGCGTTAGTGACTAGAGAGCCAGCCAACAATGAACCCAATTATAATTTAACTCTTGAGTAATTCAACTCAAGGGTCTCCAAATATTAATCAACTCCCAAAATCAAGTTAGGATCTAACTTAGAACATCAATTAAAAACAAACAACAGAAGAAGTGATAAATCTGAAATACCTCAAATTGCATTAAATAAAAGAAATCAAGTTAAACATGAGAATTCATGAACCAAATTGCAAAAATAAATAAAAGGAACATTGAACCTGGAAATTGAGAAGAAATAGTTCTAAATCCTTTAAGAGGAATCCTAATCCTAAATCCAAAGAGAGAGGAGAGAACCTCTCTCTCTAAAAACTACATCTAAATTATGAAAAGTGAATAATGGAAGACATGTTAATGAATGGATGCATTTCCCCACTTTATAGCCTATAATATGTGTTTTCTGGGCTGAAAACTGGGTTCAAAACAGCCCAGAAATCACCCCCAGTGTATTCTGTTACGTATGGGTCGCGGGAAAGTGACGCGGAAGCGTCGTCCACGCGTTTGCGTGGATTGCGTTTCTGCCAGGTCACGCATCCGCGTGATCCACGCGTTCGCGTCACTTGGATTCAGGGCAGCTATAGCAAATTATATATCAAATCGAAGCCCCGGATGTTAGCTTTCCAACGCAACTAGAACCGCGTCATTTGGATCTCTGCAGCTCAAGTTATGGTCGTTTGAGTGCCAAGAGGTCAGGCTGGACAGCTTTAGCAATTCCTTTAGTTTCTTGTAATCCTTCCACTATTGCATGCTTCCTTTCCATCCTCCAAGCCATTCCTGCCCTGTAATCTCTGAAATCACTTAACACACATATCAAGGCATCGAATGGTAATAAGAGAGGATTAATATTAGCAAATATAAGATCAAAGAAGCATGTTTTCAATCATAGCACAAATTCTGGGAAGGAATTGTAAAACCATGCAAATAGTATGAATAAGTGGGTCAAGAGTTGATAAAAATCACTCAATTGAGCACAAGATAAACCATGAAATAGTGGTTTATCAGTTACCATTGTAGGTAATTTTCCTCTTCATGTAGTCTTGTATTAATATTTCAGTTGTTTGTTGCTTAGAGTGCAAGTTAGGTTTGTATGCATTTGACAATTTTTGTTCATTTGTGAAATTTAGCTAGTTTTGAGTTATAGGTAGTGTTAGGGAGACTTTTAGCTATTTTTAGTATTTCTGAAAAAAAAAAAGAGGTAGGGAGGCGTACGTGCTCTATACGCGTACGCGTCGATGGGTGAACAGAGTCCCTCATTCAAATTTCAGAGAGTTAGGCGAGCACTGTGCAAACGTTGAGCGTGGCGCACAAAGGCATGCACGCATACGTGTATAACACGTGTACGCGTGGATGGAGTAACACAAATCCCATACTCCCACCCGAGAGTTGCGCGATTGTGGCACGAGTATTATGCGTCTCACGCAAGCCTCTGCCGATGCGGACGCACAAAATACGCATACGCGTCGAAGCACACCCTTTCCACCCATGCGTGCGCGCAAATCGCGCTTACGCACCTATCATGTTTTCCCCCATCCACGCGGACGCGCACTGTACGTGCTCGCGTGGATTCAAATCCACTAACCCCATCCACGCGAGACTCCCTCTAGCCATTCGCGTACCTCCCTCTCCTCTCCCTCTTCTCTTCTCCAACCATTAATCAACAACCGCCACCGTCCGACGCTGAAATCGCTGCCGTCAACTACCCCTCTCCTTCTCGCCTCTCTTCCTTTCTTTCCCTCTCCTTCTACTTCTTTCCCCCTTCCACTGCCCATTTCTCCTTCCACCTCTGCACAATCACCACCGCGCCCACTCCAGCACCGCCGGCGAGCCCTACACCCTCCTCCCACTACCACCACAACCACCATTCTCTTCGCCCTCAGTCACCCCCTCTTTCTCTCAGAACAGAACCCGCACCCACTCCCTTACTCAACCCCTGCACCGCGCCTCTGCCTGTACCACCTCTGCTCCGCCGCCACGTCGCCACTTTTCCTGGGTGGCACTACTTCGGTTCCCTGCCATTTACCATTTCCTTCCATCCCTGTCTCCATTCCAGGTTCACCATGCCCCTGCCTTCTGCTCTATTTTCTTATTGTCTTTTCTTAGTTTTGTTCTTAATTTTAGTTATCTTAGTGGATTAATTTTGTTTGTTAGGATAGATAGAAATGCATGCTATTAGGTAGATAGGATGTGGTTAGAAGATCCTAGGCCTGATAAGTGCTCTATTCTTGTTTACTTTCTAAATGCTGCTTGTTTGTTGAATGATGCTGGTGTGGTATTTTATGTGAATCATGGTGCTATTTTGCTGCTTTTTCAATGCTGCTTTGCTGAAAATTACTTGTGAAATTGAGCTTGCTGCTGCCTGAACTTATGCTTTGGTATGTCATATGTATTAAATTGCTGTTTGCTTTCCGGGAACGTCCAATTTACTACCGGAATGCTCCCCAAATTTCTAGAAAATTGGACTTGACACTTTTAACATGAGATTCACTTGACTTGCACCAAGTTCATTTCTCGAGTTACTTTGGGTGGCATTTCCATGTTTACTTTGTTTCCCGCCTGTATGCATCATCTTTGGTGACCAACTAATTGTTGATGAACCGCTTTTCCATTTATATGCTTCTGTGCAATATTTCATATTTCATCATCAATGACTGCATCATCCTCATGATTGTGAGCATGCTTGTTTTATGTACTCATTTGAGCTTCTCTTAGTTAAGTCCCATAATTGTCATGCCACTAACACATGACTTAATTTTCTCACTTTTAACCTTGTTAACCTTCTAACTTTCCTTTTGATTTTCTCACTATCACTCACGTTCTTTAGGGCATGATGACTATGGTTGCTTAACAAACAAGCATTCTATCATTGTTACATGACTTCTTGGTTTGCATCATTGGATTTGAATTCTATACTTTGGTTGCTTGCATTCCAAGTTTTCATTTCTTTTTAACTCACTTTATGAATATGTCACGCTTTACTTTGTTTTCCTCTACGTGGCTTAATTGTATATATCCTGTATATCTATTTTTCAGGATGGCCGATAGAGGAAAGGCCAAAGTTACTTCTAGAAAGCGCAAGAAATCTCAACCCTTCACTCTTTCGCCCTACTATGACTATGCAAAGAACGCTCAACATGATGAGGACAAAGCGAATCAACAGCTGCCGCCTACAGAAGCATATAGGTTTCCTAACCTATATTGCGAGCTCCATTTCCAAACATACCAGAAGAAGAATTTAAACATTGAAAAGAAACTGGTCCTCCCGAATGACGTGAGACGAGCCATTACGACACGTATTCAGGGGATGGGCATGTGATTCATTGATAGGGAGCTAGGCAGGGTGAACTCCTCCTGATGAAGGAATTTTACTGTAACTTCTTTAGACACACCCTAGAGTCGGTTCACCTGCGAGGTGGGCAAGTGTTGGTTACGGAGGTAGCTATTCAGGATAGACTCGGCTGCCTGCCTAGGACCGGTACTACAGATGCCATTGAGCAGGCCGAGGTAGCCATACAGTGCATGACTTTTGACTATGATGCACTGAGGGATGTCATTGCCACCCCAAATGCCCCTTGGATGATGGACGCTGACAACAGGAAGCCCAAGGAGTTACTATTCACTCACCTTTCTAGGGTCACCAGGGCGTGGCAGCAGATCTTTGCCCATTATGTCATGCCGACCACCCATTTCACAGAGATACCGATGGACATGCTCGTCCTGATCAGATGCGTTATGGAGGGGAAGGAGGTATACTTCCCTCGATTGATCAGGCGATACATGTGGCGGGCCCATGTCCATGGCTTGCATTCCTTCCCCACATTGGTCACCACGATTATTCAGCTAGCCGGCGCCCCATAGGAGGCAGATCATGAGATACCACCCCCGGTCCATGGAAAGGAGGAAGTGATTCCGTGGGGGGAGTGGGTGCACGAGAAGCCCCCATCTCGGTGCCGCTCTAGAACCAGAGCAGCCGCGACACCCGGCACTTCATCCTCAGCAGCAGCAGGACCCGCAGCCCCAGCAACACCGATACTACCACCAGCTCCCCAGCCGACCTATCTGTTAGTCCAGCACCTGATCCGCTTCATGGAGCGTAGTGAGCACCGTATTATGCGACGCTTGGACAAGATGGATCAGATGTTCATAGCATTGGGCGTTGAGTTGCCCCTTCTTTCCCAGTCTTCTGCATCCGAGGAGGTGCATGCCAAGGAGCATGCGGTGGAGCCAGCTCAGACAGAGGCACCCTCACAGACACAGGCTACCCCGGAGGTTCAGTAGTCACCTGAGGCGCCACAGCCTGAGACCCAGCCAGACGCGACAGTTGACCCTCACCATGAGCCCGAGCAGTAACATCGAGGACGATGCTCCATTTTAAGTGTGGGGGGGTCACCGTCGTCGCCGTCGGTGGAGTAGCTATTTTGGATGAAAAGTCGGACATTTATCTTTTATTTTACGTTATTTTAGTACTTTGCACTTTATTTTTGTCGCACTTTTGGATTATTGTATATATTTGTTACTTTGATACTTTTATTTTGGTTGTTACTCTTATCTTGGTTGTTGCATTTTGTACCTTAGTTAGTAGACATTTCATATTTTAGTATATTTTTGCTTTATGTAGTGTTTTGGCTCTTTGGTTGTGATTTGAAACTATTTTGGATTGTTGAGACCTAGTTTACCCTTTTTCATAAGGAATTTAGTTTGATTTGGAAAAAAAAGAAGGGATAAACTAAGGAATTTTAAATTTTTTAAATCACAGCATTGCATTTAGAATAAGTTTGGTCAAACAATAAATTTTTCCAAAGAACTTATCTATAGGGCGCCACTCCAATTGATTGGAAATTTTTGTAGAACTTGCTTGAATCATATAAATTTTGTGAAGCATGTTTTGAGCTAAAGAACACAAGTATGTGAGATTTGAACCTAATGATGTGGTTACATCTTACAACCACCTATGTTCCTTCTTGTGTGCAATTGTTCTCTTTCTATGATTGTGATCCTTGATTTATTTAATTCTGTATGTCCATTATTCCTTGTGTTTATGCATTTACATTATTGAGGCCATTGTTTCATAAAGCTCACTCATCCAAATAGCCTACCTTTTATCCCTATTGTTAGCCAATTTTTAGCCTATGCTTGACCCAATTGCTCTTTATTTTAGCACATTACAAGCCTAAAGTGAAAAACAATAAAAGTCCCCTGTTTGGATCTTTGATTGGCCTAGGCTAGTAAGAGTGTTTATTATTCAAGTTTGGGGGAACATTGGTTGGGATAAAAGGGTATTTTGTAATTTTTGTATATTTGGAAATTGGGTGCATGCTCATGTATTAATCAAATGTGGACCCTATGCATTGGTGTTTTTGTATATAGTTGAAAGAAAAAAAAAAGAAAATAAAAATGAGAAAAAGAAAATAAAAAAATAGAAAAAAAGAGAAAAAAAGAAAAGAGAAAAAGCAATAAAAAGGGGAACAAAATGTCCCGAAGTAAAGTCAATAAGAATCAATGCATAAGTGTTGTGAAATGTAAAGAAAAAGCATGAATATGTAAAAAGTGAAAAATGGGTAGTTAGGTTAGAACTTAATTGTATAGGTTATCATAGGTTAGGTGGGAAAGTCTAGGTTAATCAAAGATTCAAATTTCAAACTCACTTAACCATATATGATCCTACCTTGACCCTAGCCCCATTACAACCTTTGGGAAAGACCTCATGATAATTGTATGCATGCATTGAATAATTGTTGATTGCTAGATGAAGAACAAATTTTGAAAAGCATGAAATAGAGGAGAATTGAGTGAATCAACCCCTAAACACTTGAGTGATTAGAGCGGATACACATTCGGTGAAGGTTCGATTGCTCAATTACATGTTTTCACCATAATCATCCTTATTCATGCAAGTTTATAAATCTTTTTGATGATTCAATACAATTGTGGGTTGGATTTGATTCCTACTACTTTAGCCCTTATGCTTACATATGCTCTCTTGGAAGTTGATATGTTTTGACCAAGCATTTGCATTCATGTAGGTAGTTGTATTTAGATAGGTTGCGAAACTTCAAGGGACGCGCACGCGTGCTGTACGCATACGTGTCGGTGGCCGCACGTGATTTTTAAACAGAAAACGTGTCCAGCGAATTCAGAAGAGCTGTGGGGCCCAATCCAAACCAACTTTGGCGCCAAAATGCTTTAAAGGACCAAGGATTGAAGAGCAAAAGGGGGGGGGGATTCCATCATTTTTACACATTAGTGACATTAGGATTAGTTGAGAGTTAGTTTTAGAGAGAGAAGCTCTCACTTCTCTCTAGGATTGGAATTAGGATTAGGTTTAGGTCAATAAGCTTAGATCTAGGTTTTGACTCATGTCTTCATCTACTTCTACTTCTCAATTCTTTGTTGTTACATGTTGTTCTTTTACTCCTTTGTTGCAATTTCTTCTATTTTGTTACCATGCTTTGTTGTAGATTCACTCTTGTTTCTTCTACTTTCTTTCAACTCAATTTGAGGTAATTCATGTCAATAATGTTCTTTTTTATTGTTGTTGTTAATTCCTTGCAATAATTGTTGTTAGATTTCATTCTTGTTGTAGATTTCCTATGCTTTTCTTTTATACCTTCCAAGTGTTTGTCAAAATGCTTGAGAAGATGTTAGAGTAGAATTTTATGCTCTTGGCTTGGGAAGGTAACTTAGGAATTCTTGAGTTGCTAACGTCCAAGTGATTGATAGTTGGTAGCCATTGACTCTAGCTCTCATTAATTCAATTAGTGGATAGCCAGGACCTATGGACTTGGATTGGTATAGCTCATTTGACTTTCCTTTACTTGTTAGAGGATGACTTAGTGGGATTGATCTTTGCAATTATCATATTGTGGTTAGTGATAAGGATAGAGATCCTTGACCACCAACCCTTGCCAAGACCTTTTTCTCATTTGATTTCCTTTATCATTTACTTTTCTTGTTTCCCAATCAAAATCCCAAAATATACATGTCCATGGCCAATAACAAGAACACTGCTTTGCAATTCCTTTGAGAGATGACCCGAGCTTTAAATACTTCGGTTTATAATTTTAGGGGTTTGTACTTATGACAAAGAAATGTTTGTATGAAAGAATTATTGTTGGTTTAGAAACTATACTTCGACGAGATTTCAATTATGAAATTCTATACCACACAAAAATCTGATCATCAGTCCCTCTAGCATCCTGGGCGTTGAACGCCCAGTGGTGTTCAATGCCAGAATGGCTGCCTGGTTGGGCGTTGAATGCCTAGTGAGGGGTGCCTCACTGGCGTTTAGTGCCAGAAAGCCTTCCTGTTTAGGCGTTGAACGCCCAGCTAGTGCTCTTTGGCTGGCATTCAATGCCAGCTTATCTGCCAGGATGGGCTTTAAATGCCCAGTGAGGACTTCCTTACTGGCGTTTAACGCCAGGCTTGCTGCCATTGTGGGTGTTGAACGCCCAGTGAAGGCTTCTTCACTAGCGTTCAATGCCTTCCCATTCTCCTCAAATTCGGCCTCAACCTCTGTGGTTATGGCCTTGCATTCATCTCTAGGATTAACCTCAGTATTACTAGGAAGAGTGTCCGGAGGGATCTCAGGGATCCTTTTGCTCAGTTGACCAACTTGTACCTCCAAGTTTCTAATGGAAGACCTTGTTTCATTAATGAAACAATGAGTGGTCTTAGTGAGGCTGGAGACTAGAGTGGCTAAGTCAAAAAGGCTTTGCTTAGAGGTTTTCGTATTCCCTTGAGAAGATGGGAATGGTGGTCTGTTATTGAACCTATTCTGGTTCCTACCAACTTGGTTGTTATTGAAACCTTGCTGAGATTTCTGTTGATCCTTCCATGAAAGGTTAGGATGATTCCTCCATGAAGGGTCGTAAGTGTTTCCATAGGGTTTTCCCATGTAGTTCACCTCCTCCATGGTTGGTTGATCAGGATTATAAGCTTCTTCTTCAAGAGAAGCTTCCTGATTACTGCCAGGTGCAGTTTGCATCCTAGTGAGATGTTGAGAGATCATGTTGACCTGTTGGGTCAAGATCTTATTCTGAGCTAGGATGGCATTCAGAGTCTCAACTTCATGAACTCCTTTCTTCTGAGAGATTCCATAGTTTATAGGATTCCTCTCAGAGGTGTACATGAATTGGTTGTTTGCAACCATCTCAATGAGTTCTCTGGCTTCTGCAGGTGTTTTCTTCAAGTGGAGAGATCCACCTACAGAGCTGTCTAATGAATTTTGGAACATCACAAAAAAACCATCATAGAACACGCCTATGGTGGACCACTCTGAGAGCATGTCAGGAGGACATCTCCTGATCAGTTGCTTGTATCTTTTCCAAGCTTCAAAGAGGGATTCACCTTCTCTTTGTCTGAAGGTTTAAACTTCCACTCTAATCTTGCTCATCTTTTGAGGAGGAATGAACTTAGCTAGAAAAAGCATTAACTAGCTTTTCCCAAGAGTCCAGACTCTCTCTAGGCTAGGCATCCAACCAAAACTTAGCTTTGTCTCTTAAAGCAAAAGGCAAAAGCATTAGCTTGTAAACTTCAGGATTAACTCCATTAGTCTTTACAGTATCACAGATCTGTAAGAATTCTGCTAAGAACTGATGCGTATCATCCATTGGGAGTCCATGGAATTTGCACTTCTACTGCAGAAGAGAGACTAACTGAGGCTTAAGCTCAAAATTATTAGCTCCAATGGCTGATGCACCACTATTTCGTGGTACATTTTATGGTTAATTGAGTATATTTTATCAACTTTTCTCACATTTGTTCAATGAAATAGCATGGTTTCATGATTTTCTCCTAACTTGTTCTTAAGTGTGAAAATATGCTTTTTCGGCCTTTAATTGGTAAATTTTAATTCACCTTTGATTCCACTAGATTCCTTGAGGTATTTGTTAGTGAATTCAGATTGAAAAGGGCTAGGAATGGAGCAAAGGAATTAAGAGAAAAGCATGCAAAGTGGAGAAATCATGGAAAATCAAGGATTTGGGATGCACTCACCGATGCGCACGCGTAGCAGACGCGCACGCATGGAATCGAAGTTGCACGGTGACACGAACGCGTACATGACGCGTACGCGTGGATAGCAAAAACGCCAAACGACACGTACACGTGACCCACGCGTACGCGTCGCTGTTCGCATGATAAACCCATATTTCATGAGTTCTTTTGTGCTTAATTAGAGTGATTTATTCAACTCTTCACCTACTTATTCACATTAATTGCATGGTTTTACTTTCCCTTCCTTGTTATGTCATGTTGTGAAAAATATGTTTCCTAAGCTTTAAAAATTAATTATTTTAATTACCTTTATTTCCATTCGATGCCGTGATTAATGTGTTGAGTAGTTTCAGATTTTTTAAGGCAGAATAACTTAAAGGATGAAAAAGGAAACATACTAAAATGGAAGGAGCAAGCAAAATGGAGCTTTAAAGAAACTGGTATCCACACGATCGCGTGCCAAGCACGAATCAGCAGCGACGCGGCCGCATGACTGACGCGACTGCGCGCCTTAAGCAGAACGTATATGACGCGGTCGCATGACTGACGCGACCGCGTGGCAAGGAAAAGCTCCGAATGACGTGACCGCGTGACCCACGCGGACGCGTGATAGAGGCCACGCACCAGAAATTACAGAATAAGCCCCTAGCAAATTCTGAAGCCCTTTTTGGCCCAGATCCAAGTACAGACAGCATAGACCAGAGGTTATAAAGTGTGGGAATGCTTCCATTCAAAAGGGAGATCGTATATTTTTACCTTTCAATGATTTAGATTTAGTTGAGAGGGAGATCTTCTCTCTCTCTTTTAGGATTTAGGATTTCTTCTTGTTTTAAGAGTAACTCTGGATCCCAGGTTTAATGTTCTTTTAGTATTACTTCTATTTTATTTATTCCAACATTTGAATTGATTATTATAATTTGATTTATGAATTCTCCCATGTTACAGACTGTTATTTGAATTAATGATAATTGAGGTATTTTCAGTTTATGATTGTTCTCTTTGATTTAAGTTACCATTGCTTCCCATCTAAGGACCTCTTTATCATTCCAGCAATTTTACTTTTCCCCTTTTAGTTCTGGTTAAGAATTTAGTAACTCAACAGTTATTAAACTCAATATAATTGATAATCGTTATCTTGCTAATTGAGCTGAACTTAAATAATCCCAACCTTTTCTGAGGAAATAATTAGGATTCGAAAGTCAATTTAATTAGTCCCTTGACTTTCCTTTTTCCTGGTGAAGGTTGACCAAGTGGAGTTTAGATTCAACTTTCATTATTGTTGAGAGAGATAACTAAGTTGGACCTCTAATTTCTCTACCCTGCTAAAAGTTGCTTTACAGTTATTATTTATTCTTAATTGCCATTTAATTCACTCGTCATTTAAAATACTTGCTTCTCACCTTCTAAACCCCGATTATAACCTTTATAGCCAATAATAAGAACATACTTCCTCGCAGTTCCTTGAGAAGACGACCGGAGGTTTGAATACTCGGTTAACAATTTTTAAAGGGGTTTGTTACTTGTGACACCCAACACATTTGTACGAAGGGATTTTTGCCGGTTTAGAAACTATATCTACAACGCAACCGTTTCTATGAATTTCTTTATTGGTAGAAAACCCGACGTCATCGCACATGACTTCATTAAAGTGAAAATGCTGAGGGCGATTTCTGAGCTTCCCAGGCCCAGATCCAACTCATTCTCTGAGCCTATTACATGCAGAATTGAGGAGAGTCAAGGGGGGAACACATAGTTGAGTTTTGAACATGTTTTAGTTAGTTTCTAGAGAGAGAAGCTCTCTCTTCTCTCTAGAATTAGGTTAGATCTAGATTAGAATTTCTTAGATCTAGGTTTAGTTCATGCTTTGATTCACTTTTCCTCTTCAATTCCTTGTTCTTCTACGTTTGCTTTTTCTAGTTTAACATTTTATTCTTGTAATTGTTTACTTTGTTATGGATGCACTCTTGTTTCTTCTATTTTCCTTTAATTCAATTTATGTTTGATTTCCTTTATTGTTGATTTTAATTGCTGTTGTTAATTTCCTTGCAATTAGTAGTTGTAGATTTATATTTCTTGCAATTTGATCTTACTTTCCTTTTGTGCCTTCCAAGTGTTTGATTAAATGCTTGGAAGGATGCTAGAGTAGACTTTTCTCCTCTTGGCTTGGTTGAGCAATTGGAGACTATTGAATTATCAAACTCTTTTGTTAGTTAATAATTGAAAGTTGCTAGTTGATTTGAATTCCACTAAAGCTAGTCTTTTCCTAGGAGTTGACTAGGACTTGAGCAATCAAACTGATTTTTTCCACTTGACTTTCCTTCATAGTTAGAGGTTAACTAAGTGGAGCAACAGACAATTCTTGTCACAATTGAGGATGATAATGAGGATAAAACTTCTAGTTCTCATTCCTTGCCAAGAGCTTTCTTAGCTAATAGTTTAATTCTTGCCATTCCTTTGAGAGACGACTCGAGGTTTGAATACTTCGGTTATTTTTATTGGGGTTTGTTACTTGTGACAAACAATTTTTTCATGTGAGGATTCATTGTTGGTTTAGAACTATACTTGCCATGAGAACTTATTGTGAAATTCTAAACCACACAAAAATTTGATCATCAATGGCAGGTACAACAATGCTTCTGCCATAAAAATTAGAGGTAGGTATGGTAAAGTCACCAAGGACCTTTCTGAGCTCCTCTTGTGCTTCGGTCATATCCTCTCTTGTTCAAAACTTTCTGAAAGGTCTCTTCCGGAGTGTTGTGCTTTAACTTGTTGTAAACGCCTCCTCAGAGTCTTCTCAGGTTCAGGATCAGGAGTCAAGAGGGGTTCTTTATCCCTGTTCCTGGTCATAAACAAGAAGAAAAGGAAAAGAAAAGATAAGAAGAAGACTATTTCCGCCAATAGGCAAGAAGCTCCTCCCTAAAGTCAGAAGTAAAGAAACAAGAAGAAAAGAAATCACAAGAAGGCTTTTTGTACCACTTGGATCAAAGAGCTTCCAGTGAGATGTGAAAAAGAAAGAAAAGAAGATAAAGAAGTTAAGGTAGAGGAAGAGAAGGAAGTAGAGTTCAAATAAATAGAGATGAGAAGAGAAGAAGTATAAATAGAAAAAGTAAATAACAATTAGAATATTTTTGTTTTGATTTAATTAATTATTTATTTTTAAAAATTAAGTTAAATTAATTTAAAAAAATTTGAATTTTAATTCTTAAATTTTCAAAAATAGAGGAGGGAAGAGAAGAAGAAATTTTCGAAAATTAAGAGAGATGAGAGTTAGTTAGGTGATCTTGAAAAAGAAGAGAGAGAAGAAGGAGATATGATTTTCAAAAATTGAGAGAGAGAAAAGTTAGTTAGGTAGCTTTGAAAAATAAGAGAGAGAAGATAAGATAAGAAAAGATTTGAAGTTAAAATTCAAAATTAGAAAAAGATAAGATTTTGAAATTTGATTTTGAAAAAGATATGATTTTAAAAATTTGAATTTTGAAAAAGATAAGATAGGATTTTTAATTTTTGAAAAAGATTTGAAAAAGATAAGATTTTTTATTTTTGAAAAGATTTGATTTTTGAAAACTTGACAACTAAAAATATAAGAACAAAGAAAAGATAAAAATTTAAAATCAAAATCTGAATTTTATTTTAAAATTTTCGAAAATAATGTAAAAAGATAAGAAAAGATATTATTTTTTTTTATTTTTGAATTTTTTGATGAAAGAGAGAAACACAAAAAAGACACAAGATTTAAAATTTTTAGATCGCACCCTTGTTTTTCGAAAATTTTTGGAGGGAAACACCAAGGGACACCAAACCTAAAAATTTAAAGATCAAGACCCATACAAGACTCAAGAACACTTTGAAGATTCACAAGAATACAAAGAACAAAATTTAAAGACTCAAGAACACAAGAACATAAAAAGAACACCAAACTTAAAATTTTTAGAAAACCAAAACAAAATTTTTGAAAAACACAAGAAAACACCAAACTTAAAGACTTGACACAAGATTAAACCAAAGAAAAATTATTTTTGAAAATTTTTAGAAAATATGACTCAAGAAAAACGAAAAACTTAACAAGAACAAACACAAAAGACTCAAATAACGAACAAGGACTAAACAAAGAAAAATAAAAATATTTTTGAAAAGGATTTTAAATTTTTTTCAAACATTTTGAAGAAGAAAATAAAAAGTATGACTCAACTCAAAGTTATACCTTTGCAAAAATCAAAGACTCAACAAGAACATAAATTGAACAAAGAAAAGAAAAATATTTTTGAAAAGGTTTTCAATGATTTTTGAAAATTGAGAAGAAGAGAATAAAAATAAAAGACTCAATTAAAATAATGTAAAATAAACTTACTTGATCTAGGGAGCAAGTCAATCCGGCAGTTTGTCCAAACTCAACAATCCCTGGCAACGGCGCCAAAAACCTGAAGCGCGTGTATGCAAACCCCACACTGTTCGTACAGCAGCAATACCAGCAAGTGCACTGGGTCGTCCAAGTAATACCTGAGTGAGTCAAGGTCGATCCCAGGAGGATTGTGGCTTGAAGCAAGCAATGGTTGTCTTATAGGTCTTAGTCAGGCGGAATCAGAAGGAGTTAGATTATATTATGTAAACCTTGAATGATTATATATCACAAATTAAATATTTGGATGTTAAGTAGAAAAAAGTATAGGAATAGAGTTGAGAGTCAGAGTTGCTTTTTCTTTCTGAATGAACTCTGGTATTACTGTCCTCCTTGCTTGTGAATGATCTTCTTCTATGGCCGGCTGTAAGTGATTAAAGCCATTGCTCGTGGTCATTGATCTCCTCTCCTATAGCAAGTCATTCTCTTAGCAATCCTGCTCAAAATGCCATAGACAATGTCGAATCTTCCGGATCAGAGAACGCTGCTTCTTTGGATTCTAGCCTATACCACGAAGACCCTAATCTCCCCAGAAATTGGCTGAACTGGAGTCTCGAGAAGTCCCCAATGAAATCGTGGATTAACCGTCTGAGAGATCTATAAACATAGTTGTTGGCTCGTGCTTTCCTTCCATGTATTCACACGAACTCAAGTAGACACAGGTGTTTGTCAGGCACGTTCATCTTAATGTGATGAACAGAGCTAATTTGTCAGATCATCCTATTTACCATGATGAAGATCGGATATACATCTTAGAGATAGATCAAACACATATCGAAGAAGAAGCATAAATACTTTTATTAATTCATAGGACTCAGCAGGGCTCCTCCCCTCAACCTAGGAGGTTTAGAAAGTCATACTGAAAGTAAAAACAATGATGAAATGTGTATGATGACTGAAAGTGTCTCCAAACTCTCTGAATTACATAAATAAAATCCCTTAAATACTAAACAGATGACTAGTAAGGGTAAAACAGTCTATTTAATGCTAAAATTCACTTCTGGGGCTCACTTGGTGAGTGTTTGGGCTGAGCTTTGGTGAGATCCATGTGCTATGAGGTCTCCGGGGCATGGACCACCAGCAAGGGGGTCCTCTTTGGGTGTTTGTATATTGGTATCTGCTCTTTGGGCGCTGGATGCCTGGAAGGGGGCAGGTGGCTGGCGTTGGATGCCCGTTTTGGGCCTTCTAATCCAAAGCAAAGTATGAACTATTATATATTTTTAGAAAGCTCTAGAAGTCAGCTTTCCATAGCCATTGAGAGCACTCCTTTTGAATTTCTCTAGCTCCAGAAAAGCTCTTCTGAATGTAGGCAGTTCAGATCTGGACAACAGCTGTAGTGCTTTCTTTGTCTCTAAATCAGACTTCTGCTCTAGCTCCTCAATTTTGGCCCGAAAATACCTGAAATTGTCCAAAAACACAAAAACTCATAGTAGAATCCAAAAATGTGATTTTAAAACTAAAACCTATAAAAACTCAATAAAAATTGAAGAAAACTACTAAAAACTATATGAAAATGATGCCAAAAAGCGTATAAAATATCCGCTCATCAGATGCATTACAATTTTGATGGATGGCAGATAAAAAGATAGTACATGAGTTGGCCTTTCAATTTAGGGATAATGAATGTCCAGAAATTAGGGAGAAAATTGGAAGGAGAAGGTGGGAACTCCTTGTTGATCCAGTCACAAAAGTGAGTGCAACTCTTGTTAGAGAGTTCTATGCAAATGCAGTTCGACAAGACAGGAACGATGACTCCTACAAGAGTTATGTAAGGGTGGTGATAGTTGATTTCAGTCCAATGTCCATCATGAGAGCACTCAAGCTACGAGCTGTACCATTTGATGAAGCAAGTTACCAATCAAGGATGAGTGGTAATCCTAACCATGACGAAATTGTAAATGATATTTGTGTCATAGGAGTCAATTTGGTGAAGGAATCCAATGGAGCACCTAAGTTCATTAGAAGAGGAGACCTCATCCCGGAGGCCAAGGGATGGTTCGAGATAGTAAGGAGGTCCATTCTCTCTAACTCGAACAATTCAAAGGTTAATATAAACAGAGCAACTATGGTGCATTGTATAATGAAAGGAGGGGAAATCAAGGTTCATGAACTCATAGCAAAAGATACTCGAAAAATGGCCGAGAAGAATGATCTTGAAGCTCGGCTTGGCTACCCTAGCAGCATCTTTCGTTTGTGTGAAAGGGCTAAGGTGGTGTTTGGGGATGATGATGCCAGGGCATCTTGGGCTAGTTTCACTAGCCTTTTTCTTTGTTTTTAGTAGATTTTATGCACTTTCTTGAGTTCTAAGTAAGCAAATTGGGTAGAAATTCATGTATGCCTAGATTCATTCAATGATGGTTAATTGGATGCAATTTCATGAGTATTTTGCTATAAATATTGGTGTATTAAGAATGATGAGAATTCTCATGACTTTAGCAAGGCTTTGATGCATATAGTGGTTGATGACAGGTGAAGAAAGGCATGGAAAGAGTTGAAGAAGGAGCCTGGAGAAGATGAAGAAGAAGCAACGTTGGTGGCCAAGTTGGACCGCCAACGTTGACTCCAACGTGGAAGAGAAGCAGAGCAAGTCTTTGCACGATTGGCTGATGCTCACGTTTGAGGGAGCCTTGGACCTCCAACGTTACCCCCAACGTGGTGATGAAAAATTCAATTCTGAAGCTAAATAAATTTTGAGCCACGCGTACGCGTCTGTGACGAGTACGTGTGAAAAAGCAAAATTTTCAGATTCACGCACAAGCGTGCGTCATGCGCACGCGTGGAATGGGAATATTGACCATCCATGCGTACGCGTGGGTCACGCGTACGCGTCACAAAGCGAACGTTGGAGTCCAACGTTGCCTCAAACGCTGCCTCCAACATCCGCGATGCCAAGCCCAGAAGTTGGAGTTGAGAATTTTGAATCGATGCGTACGCGTCAGTGACGCGTATGCGTGGATGGAAAAAAAGGCAATGCACGCGTAAGCGTGGTGTACGCGTACACGTGAATAAGCAAAATCTCATATTTCACGCTCACGCGTGATGCACGCGTACACGTGGGTTAGCAGAACGTTGGCCCTCCAACGTTGAGTCAAACGCCAATGACAACAAGCTTTCTGGTTTTTCTGGTTTTGTTCTAAATGGCGTTTGCGTCAACGTTGGCCATCAAACGTTGACTCCAACGTAAAGCATCAGAACTCACAATTCAAACAGATCTATTCTCAACAGTAACAGAAATCAATTGGAGCCATTTTCAACCTAATTCCATCAAGGCCAAAAGCCCAATTCAGAGATTGAAGATCAATGGAAGAAAGTGTATAAATAGCTTAGAATTTGAGTTAGAGAGGACCTTTTTTCCATTTTTTGCTATTCTTTACACTACTGAACTTTTTACTTTAGAATTTTCTGTTTAATTTGAATTTCAGAATGCATGTTCCAATTGTAATTTCCATTTTGAGTGCTATGAACAGCTAAACCCCTTTCATTGGATTAGGGAGCTCTGTGTAATTCAATGGATCAATAGTAATTTCCATTCATCTTTTTCTTTCTTTTCTCTTTATTTTACTAGAAAGCTTTCGGTCTTCATCCAATTGGATAGTTATCTTGGGAAAGATGCTATACATAATTGGATCTCTTCGGAACCTTGGAAGAGGAATGAGGAGATCATACTAGAATTACTTTCTCACATTGGATTAGATTGGGGTTTGGATGGATATAGTGACATGTAATCCTACTAACACTTTAATCTATGAATTTCTGTGGTATAATCGGTGATGCCAGGGCATTTTGGCCAGTTTCACTGACCTTTTCTTTACTGTTTTAGGGTATTTTCATGCATTTTCTTAGGAAATAAGCAAGTTTTGGGTAGAAATTCACTTACATCTTGATTTAAGCATACATTGTGCACTTTACATGATTTCATGAGAATTTTGCATGAATTAGATGACAAATTGGATGATGCATGTCTCATGATGTGGATTAGAACTTTGATGCACTTTATTGCTTGATTTCAGGACAAAGAAAGCAAGAAAGAGCCACGTTAGCAGCCACGTTAGTCTAACTAACGTGACCACCAACGTGGAATGGGAGCTAGCTTGCAACGTTAATGAGAAAAGTAATCGCCAATATCGTCTTCGAAGCCATCATAGCCCACGTTAAGAGTCACATTAACTAAGTTAACGTGAACTCTAACGTGGAAGAAAGAAAGTGGAGCCAACGTTAGTGACACTCACCTTTGTCACTAACGTTGGACCAAGCTCATAAGTGGCGACGTTAAGAGCCACGTTAACTCAGTTAACGTGGACTCTAACGTTGGGAAGCAAAAGAGAAGCCAACGTTGGTGACACTCACCTTTGTCACTAATGTTGGCCAAGCTACAATGAGCCACGTTAGTTGCCACATTACCTTATTTAACGTGGAAGCTAACGTGGAGAAAGCAAGTGATCGCCAACGTTAGTGACACTTACCTTTGTCACTAACGTTGGAATGAGCCACAATGAGCCACTATGAGCCACGTTAACTCCCACATTAACTTAGTTAACGTGGAAGCTAACGTTGAGGATAGGATGATGAGCGTTAGTGACACTCACCTTTGTCACTAACGTTGGAGATGGCTATCATTACCACGTTAGAAGCCACGTTAACTTAGTTAACGTGGACTCTAACGTGGGAAGTAGGGGCACCTTGGAACGTTAGTGACAAAGGTAAGTGTCACTAACATTCTCGAAGGATTGGCAAGCCTACGTTAAGAGCCACGTTAACTAAGCTAACGTGGACTCTAACGTAAGGGGAAGGGAGGACTCTCAACATTATTGGAAAAGGTGAGCCCCAATAACGTGTGCGAAGTACCAAGAGGCAACGTTAGTGGTCATGTTGGTGCCACTAACGTTGAAGTTAACGTGGATCATCCCTGGGAAAGGAACGTTAGTGAAAAAGGTGATTGCCACTAACGTTCTCAAACCCACATTCTCACTTAACGTTAACGCCACTAACGTCCTGAGCTAAAGACCCTTCCTACTTCACACTTTCTCTCTACAAGTAAAGCTAAGCCAACTGTAGAAGATAACTGCTTCAAACTCAAGATCCAAAGGCCCATATCCAAGACTTGAAGAATCAACTAGAAGATCAGAAGAGTAGTATATATAGGGGTAGTTTTGAATCAGGAAGCAGCTTTTGGGGGGATGGGAAATTGAGAACTACTCTCTGTATAATTTACTTTCTCTGCACTTTTAGTTCTAGTTTTCATGATGTATTCTCCATTTTTGTTTTCCATTTCCAGAGCTATGAACAACGAAACCCCTTTCATTGGGTTAGGGAGCTCTGTTGTAATTTGATGGATCAATATTAATTTTCATTACTCTTCTTCTATCTTTTCTCTTGATTTTACTGGAAAGCTTTCAATCTTCATCCCATTGGGTAGTTATCTTGGAAAAGAAGCTATTCATACTTGGATCTCTTCTGAACCTTGGAAGAGGAATGAAGAGATCATGCTTGAAATGCTTTCTCATGTTGAACCAAATTGGGTTTAGTTTGGTATGGTGACTATAATCCTACCAACACTTGATTTGGGAATGCATGTGGTATAATCAGTGACCATACTTCATCTCTTCTCATGAGCAATTGACCAAGGAATTGGCTATTGATCAAGATTTGAGAGATTGAATTACCAAGGAATTGGAATTCGATCACTTAAGATTGCCAAGGAGATCAATGAATGCATTGATTGAGGAAGAGGTGAAAATGAACTTGATCCGGAGAATGCAACATCTTCTAAGCCCAATGAATCCCCATTTCTGATCTTACCCATTCTCTTTAATTTCTGCAATTTAATTTCATGAGCATCTTCCCCATTCCCATTTACAATTCTGCAATTTACTTTCCGTCATTTACTTTCAGCTCTTTACTTCCAGCATTTACATTTTCTGCTATTTACTTTCCTGCCATTTAATTTCCTGCAACTCTCAAACCAAATTCTGCTTCGCTCAACTAGAACATTCCTCTAATTAAAGTTGCTTGACCAATCAATCCCTGTGGGATTCAACCTTACTCTATTGTGAGTTTTTATTTGACGATAATTCGGTACACTTGCCGAAGGAAAATTGTTGAGAGACAAGTTTCCGTGCTATCATTAGCTCAACTAGAGCATTCTTCCAATTAAAGTTGCTTGACCAATCAATCCCTGTGGGATTCGACCTCACTCTATTTTGAGTTTTTACTTGACGACAATTCGGTATACTTGCCGAGGGAGATTTGTTAAAGGACAAGTTTCCGTGCTATCAAGTTTATGGCGCCGTTGCCGGGGATTGATTTTGTATCAACAATGACTAAATTGGAGGATAACTAGATTGAGCATTTTTCTTTTGTTTGATTTAAATTTCTGTTTGAGTTAATTACTTTCAGTTTTAGTTATTTTCCTCTCTTCCCCTCTACTCCTTTTTCTTAGTTATTTACCATTCAGTTCACTAACCCACTAACTGTTTGATATATTGCATCTCTCACACTAACAGCAATTTTAATAAGAGTACTTTCTGCATCTATTTCTTTGCTTGTGCCTTGTTGGTTGTATGACAGGGAGAAGAAGCGGGGCTTCAACTTCCTTTGATTCTGAACTAGAGAGGACCTTCCTTAGATTAAGGAGGGAAGCAAGAGGAAAGAGAGTAGTTGGTGCTGAGGAAGAGGAAGAGTACTTTGAACCAGACATGGAGGAGAATTTGGAGAACCATCATGAAGAAGAGGCTCACAACCATGGCAGAGAAGGTCTAGCAAATCATGCTGGGTAAGAGAGAAGAGTTCTAGGCTCTTACATCAACCCAAACCCAGGAAACTGTGGGAGTAGCATCCAAAGGCCAACCATACATGCCAACAACTTTGAACTAAAGCCACAGCTCATCACCCTTGTTCAGAACAACTGTTCATTCGGAGGAGGCGTCCAAGAAGACCCCAATCAACATCTAACCACCTTCCTGAGGATATGCAATACTGTGAAGTCCAATAGTGTTCATCCTGACACCTATAGACTACTTCTGTTTCCTTTCTCACTTAAGGACAAGGCATCTAAATGGCTGGAATCCTTCCCAAAGGAGAGTTTAGCAACCTGAGAAGATGTGGTGAACAAATTCTTGGCAACATTCTATCCTCCTCAACGGATCAACAGGCTGAGAGCTGAGGTGCAAACATTCAGGCAGCAGGATGGTGAGACTCTATATGAAGCATGGGAGAGGTTCAAGGACCTGACAAGAAGGTGCCCACCAGATATGTTCAATGAATGGGTGCAGTTACACATTTTCTATGAAGGCCTCTCTTATGAATCAAAGAAGGCAGTAGACCATTCATCCGGGGGATCTCTGAACAAGAAGAAGACCATTGAGAAGGCCATAGATGTCATTGAAACTGTAGCAGAGAATGACTATTTCTATGCTTCTGAAAGAGGCAACACTAGAGGAGTGATGGAACTAAACAATGTGGATGCACTGCTGGCCCAAAACAAGCTTATTACCAAGCAGCTGGCTGACCTCACCAAGAAGATGGAGAGGAACCAAGTAGTAGCAATCACCACCTCATCAGCAACCCAATAGGGAGTGAATGCTGAGGCAGAGGAGGAGCCAGAACAAGCCAACTACATTGGAAACTCACCTAGGCAGACCCATGATCCTTACTCCAAAACGTACAACCCTGGTTGGAGGAATCACCCAAACTTTGGGTGGGGGAATCAACAAGATCAAAGCCAAGATCAGAGACGTCACAACCCCAACAACCATGCAGCTCACCAACACTCTACGCAGAGATCATATCAACACCACCCTAACAACACCTCTCCACATCCATACCAAAACTAAAATGACCCAACTCACCCATCCACTCTCAACTCACCATCATCTGAAGAAAGACTCTCCAAAATTGAGACTTTGCTTGAAGGCATATGCAAAGAGATTCAAGACAATAAGGCATTCCGAGAAGAAGTGCAGTCCAATATGCAGAATCAAGATGCTACCATCAAGAAACTTGAGACACAAATTGACTACCTATTCAAGAGAATTTCCAGCCACAACCCTCGCAGCGATACAGACTCAAACCAAAGGGAGGAGTGTCAGGCTATAACCCTCAGAAGTGGAAAAGAATTAAAGGATATTCCCAAGCAACCCCAAGAGAAAGATTCAGTTGGAAAGAAGGAGGAACAAGATGAAGTTCAAATCCCCACCTCCAACTCACGTCAAAAGGAAGGAGAGCTGAAGCCATATGCTCCAAAAGTACCATATCCTCAACAACTGAAGAAGAAAGGGGATGACAGCCAGTTCTCCAAATTTTTAGAAATCTTCAAGAAATTACAGATTAACATACCCTTTGCTGAAGCAATAGAGCAAATGCCGCTCTATGCCAAGTTCTTGAAGGAATTGATGACTAAGAAGAGAAGTTAGAAGAGCAACGAGACTGTGATACTAACCGAAGAATGTAGTGCTATCATTTAGCATAAACTACCCCAGAAATTGAAGGATCCTGGGAGCTTCTAGATCCCTTGTATTATAGGGGAGATCACAGTGGAGAAAGCTCTATGTGACTTAGGAGCCAGCATAAATCTGATGTCAGTAGCTATGATGAGGAAAATGAAGATCGAGGAGGCTAAGCCAACAAAAATGGCCCTACAACTGGCAGACCGATCATTCAATTTCCCTCATGGTGTAGTGGAAGATTTGCTGGTGAAGGTGGGGGATTTCATCTTTCCAGCAGACTTTGTGGTGTTGGACATGCAGGAGGAAGCCAAGGCCTCTATCATCTTGGGAAGACCATTCTTAGCTACTGCTGGAGCTGTCATTGATGTCCAAAAAGGTGACCTCACCTTAAGATTACACAATGAAAAGATGACATTCAATGTGTTCAAGGCCATGAGTTACCCACCAGAACAATTGGGAGAATGTATGAGGTTGGACTCATTGGAAGATGTAGTGCAGGAGAGCTTTAACGAAGAAGAACCTGAAAGGTTAACAGAGGAGGAGTCAACATCTAGTGAAGAGGTTGCAACAGTAGAGATTCATATACAAGGTGCACCAAAGGAAGAGAATGAAAAGTTAGAAGCACCCAAACTTGAACTCAAAGCACTGCCACCCACTCTCAAATATGCATACTTAGGCGAGAATGAAAGCTACCCAGTGATCATAAACTCATCCCTCAGCCAAGATCAAGAGAATGAACTGCTCCAAGTGTTGCGAAGGCATAAAAATGCCATTGGATGGACCCTCGCTGACCTAAAAGGGATCAGTTCGGCCATATGCATGCATAAAATACTATTGAAAGATGATGCCAAACCATCCATTCAATCCCAAAGGAGGATGAACCCAATTATGAAGGAAGTGGTACAGAAGGAAGTTATGAAGTTGTGGCAGGGAGGGGTAATCTACCCGATCTCAGACAGCCCCTGGGTTAGTCCCGTGCATGTTGTTCCGAAAAAGGGAGGAATCACTGTAGTTCCCAATGAGAGGAACGAACTAATCCCCACCAGGACAGTCACAGGATGGCGAATGTGCATAGACTACAGAAAACTAAATGAAGCTACACGAAAAGATCATTTCCCCCTTCCATTCATGGATCAGATGTTGGAAAGACTTGCAAGACACTCATACTATTGTTTTCTCGACAGTTATTCAGGATATAACCAAATAATGGTTGATCCTAGAGACCAGAAGAAAACCTCATTTACTTGCCCATATGGAGTGTTTGCTTACAGGCGCATGCCATTTGGGCTATGTAATGCACCTGCGACTTTTCAATGCTGCATGCTTTCTATTTTCTCATATATGATAGAGAAATTCATTGAAGTTTTTATGGATGATTTCTCGGTATTCGGAGATTCCTTTCATAGCTGCCTGAATCATCTAGCCTTGGTATTGAAAAGGTGCCAAGAGACTAATCTGGTCTTGAACTGGGAGAAATGTCACTTTATGGTGACAGGAGGAATAGTCCTTGGCCATAAGGTTTCTATCCAAGGCATTGAGGTGGACAGAGCTAAAGTGGAACTTATTGAAAAACTTCCTCCACCTAGTGATGTCAAGGCAATTAGAAGCTTTTTAAGGCATGCTGGCTTTTACAGAAGATTTATTAAAGATTTTTCAAAGATAGCCAACCCCTTGAGCAATCTCCTTGTATCTGATACACCATTTATCTTCAATGAAACATGCATGCAAGCATTCGAGAATTTGAAAAAAAGATTGTCCTCTGCCCCTATCATTTCCCCACCTGATTGGAACTTACCCTTTGAATTGATGTGTGATGCATCTGACTTTGCAGTTGGGGCCGTGTTAGGGCAGAGGAGAGATAACTTAGTCCATGTGATATACTATGCTAGTAAAGTCCTCAATGAAACTCAAAGAAATTATACCACTACTGAAAAGGAGTTGCTAGCAATAGTTTTTGCATTTGACAAGTTTAGATCATACCTCATTGGTGCTAAAGTGATTATTTTCACAGATCACACAGCACTTAAATATTTGTTTGCCAAGCAAGAATCAAAACCAAGACTAATAAGATGGATTTTATTGTTACAGGAATTCAATATTGAAATAAGAGACAAGAAGGGAGTAGAGAACAAAGTAGCGGATCACCTATCCAGAATCCCTCATGCTGAAGGTAGAACACATGATACTAGTGTAAATGAGCTCTTCCCTGATGAGCAGTTGATGACAGTTCACAAAGCACCATGGTTCGCAGACATTGCCAACTTCAAGGCAACTGGGGCCTTACCTCCAATGATCAATAAACATCAAAAAAGGAAGCTCATAAATGATGCAAAATATTTTGTCTGGGATGAGCCATATCTCTTCAAGAAATATTCAGATGGAATCCTGAGAAGATGTGTTTCAGAAGAAGAGGGACGGGAAGTCCTGTGGAATTGTCACGGCTCATGCTATGAAGGCCATTTTGGAGGGGACAGAACTGCAGCAAAGGTGTTACAAAGCGGATTCTTTTGGCCTACCCTTTTCAAGGATGCTAAAGAACTAGTAAAGAGCTGCAATGAGTGCCAAAGATCTGGGAACTTGCCCAAAAGAAATGAGATGCCACAAAATTTCATCTTAGAAATGGAACTGTTTGATGTATGGGGAATCGATTTCATGGGACCATTCCCAACCTCATATCCAAACAAGTACATTTTGGTGGCAGTGGACTACGTTTCCAAGTAGGTGGAGGCTATTTCAACCCCAACAAATGATAACAAGGTGGTCATTAACTTCCTCAGGAAGAATATTTTTAGCTGGTTTGGAGTCCCACGAGCACTCATCAGTGATGGAGGGAGCCATTTTTGTAACAGACCACTAGAAACTCTTCTCCTACGATACGGGGTGAAACACAAGGTTGCCACACCTTACTATCCCCAAACAAGTGGGCAAACTGAGATATCTAACAGAGAGCTAAAAAGGATTTTGGAAAAGACTGTGGGTATATCAAGAAAGGATTGGTCGAAGAAGCTGGATGATGCTCTTTGGGCATACAGAACAGCATTCAAAACGCCACTAGGGATGTCCCCATACCAACTGGTGTATGGAAAAGCTTGTCATCTACCACTGGAGCTGGATCACAAAGCTCTCTGGGCTCTCAAGTTATTAAATTTTGACAGCATCGCTGCTGGTGCAAAGAGGATCTTGCAGCTACAAGAGATGGAGGAATTTAGATCTCAAGCCTATGAAAATGCCAAGATTTATAAAGAAAAGGCGAAGAGAAGACATGACCTGCATCTGGCACTAAGGAGTTTCGAAAAGGGACAGCAAGTATTCCTCTACAACTCCAAATTGAGACTGTTCCCTGGCAAACTCAAATCAAGGTGGTCAGGACCCTTTCTTGTTACAAAAGTCTCGCTATATGGGCACATAGAAATCATGGATGAAAGTTCGGAGAGGACTTTCACTGTGAACGGACAAAGACTCAAACACTATATGGGCAACATGGGGGAAAACCCCAAAGTGAAGTATCATCTCAAGTAATGGAGGAATCGTCGAGCTAGCGACGCTAAAAGAGCGCTTTGTTGGGAGGCAACCCAACCTGAGGTAGTTTCTTTTTCATCGTCATTTCAATAAAAATCACAAGTTGTTTCCCCTGTATTGCGAGGAGCTAAGTTTGGTGTTCCACACCAAAACAAATCCAAGAGTGAAAGTGCAGTTTTAAGTTTGGTGTTCCACCAAAGATATTCGTTATAATCATACTACACTCCAATGACAGATTGCTAGCTCCAACCAATCAGGGGAACCACTTAGCAGTAGTTTAGTCTGAAGTTAATGGTTGTTTTGTTAATAACAACATATGAGGCTCTCTGCAAGTATGCAATCTGTTGTACTAGGCAAAAGAACTAAGTTTGGTGTTCACACACCAAATTAAGTTTAGAAATTCGCAAGCATACATGCAAGCTAACTATGTCTCAAGTACTTTGGAAACATGCAACTTCCAATAACTTTGCAGGAACCTTCTGTGGAAATAGTGCACCATCATCCAAGGAAGTGAAGGAGCAAAAACTATGGGTAAGGACAACAAGGGGATAGCAAGAAACCATCACCCGAAGGTTGTGTTGTTACTTAATTCCATATACTCAAAATGCTAAAAAAATTGGAAGTCCGAAGGAACTTGATTTATAGTTGCTCATTAGTTTAGATGATTAGAGTTTAATGTTGCTTTATTGCTTTTGTCATATGTGTGCTGTCCACGATACCTGCTGGATTTTCACTTTGCTTACTTGTATGCTTGTCTCCTTTTGAATCAAATAAAAACAGAATGATTGTTATCAAAGACCAGAGTGGAGTTCATATTGTGGAGTAAGTTCCTTAGTGTGTGATGTGGTCATAAGTTAGCTAAGTTGGTACACCAACAAGGGTGGGAAGACAACTATCTGTCCTGAATCATATGCTTGAAACACACCCCATGAGACTAGCTAAATAACAAGATCCTAATAAGAAAAAAGGGAAAAAGAACAATAAGAGTTGAAAAAGAAAGAAAAGTTAATAAAGAATAAGGCTAGGCACCAAGGGTTTGAAACTTGAGAGATGTGTCTGTGGTGCTCCTGTACCAAGGATCTGCTTGGATGAATAAGTTCTTAGGAGTGCTTCATCACTTGGTAACTTGGGTTAACTAACCCGGGATTATCAGCTGAAAGTCCACTATCAAGAGCAACCTTGCTACAGAATATTTAGTAACCCAAAGAGGTGCTGGACACCAAAGTCTCAAGAAAGAAAATAAACAAACCATGTGCCTGTGGTGTGTATGTATGGGGGAAAGAGATTTGAGGGAGTAAGTCCTTAGGGGTGTCTTAACACCTAGCACCTTGAACCAACTGGTTCGGGAGTGCTGGCTGAAAGCTTATCTTAAAGAGTCGCCCCCTCACAGAGCACTTAGCCTAAGAACACAAATAAGCCCTGAAAATAATAAAAGGATCAATGAATAAGAGTCTCATAGGGTGCAATTAAGTGAGTAATCCAGGACATGATAAAGGTCTGAAAGCCAGTGAAGGAATGAATCTAAGTTTCTATTCATGAAACCACCATAAAACCAAGGACATGACTTCCACAATAATGACTCATTCCTCTTGGCATTTCATTCATCATTCTCTTGTTCCAACACTTGCTTAGGGACAAGCAAGCTTTAAGTTTGGTGTTGTGATGCCAGGGCATTTTGGCCAGTTTCACTGACCTTTTATTTACTGTTTAAGGGTAGTTTCATGCATTTTCTTAGGAAATAAGCAAGTTTTGGGTAGAAATTCACTTACATCTTGATTTAAGCATACATTGTGTACTTTACATGATTTCATGAGAATTTTGCATGAATTAGATGACAAATTGGATGATGCATGTCTCATGATGTGGATTAGAACTTTGATGCACTTTATTGCTTGATTTCAGGACAAAGGAAGCAAGAAAGAGCCACGTTAGCAGCCACGTTAGTCTAACTAACATGACCAACAACGTGGAATGGGAGCTAGCTTAAAACGTTAATGAGAAAAGTAATCGCCAATAACGTCCTCGAAGCCATCATAGCCCACGTTAAGATTCACGTTAACTAAGTTAACGTGAACACTAACGTGGAAGAAAGAAAGTGGAGCCAACGTTAGTGACACTCACCTTTGTTACTAACGTTGGACCAAGCTCACAACTGGCCACGTTAAGAGCCACGTTAACTCAGTTAACGTGGACTCTAACGTTGGAAAGCAAAAGAGAAGCCAACGTTAGTGACACTCACCTTTGTCACTAACGTTGGCCAAGCTACAATGAGCCACGTTAGTTGCCACGTTAACTTAGTTAACGTGGAAGCTAACGTGGAGAAAGCAAGTGATCACCAATGTTAGTGACACTTACCTTTGTCACTAACGTTGGAATGAGCCACAATGAGCCACTATGAGCCACGTTAACTCCCACGTTAACTTAGTTATCGTGGAAGCTAACGTTGAGGATAGGATGATGAGCCAACGTTAGTGACACTCACCTTTGTCACTAACGTTGGAGATGGCTATCATTACCACGTTAGAAGCCACGTTAACTTAGTTAACGTGGACTCTAACGTGGGAAGTAGGGGCACCTTGGAACGTTAGTGACAAAGGTAAGTGTCATTAACGTTCTCAAAGGATTGGCAAGCCTACGTTAAGAGCTACGTTAACTAAGCTAACGTGGACTCTAACGTAAGGGGAATGGAGGACTCTCAACGTTATTGGAAAAGGTGAGCTCCAATAATGTGTGCAAAGGACCAAGAGGCAACGTTAGTAGTCACGTTGGTGCCACTAACGTTGAAGTTAACGTGGATCATCCCTGGGTGAAGAACGTTAGTGAAAAAGGTGATTGCCACTAACGTTCTCGAACCCACACTCTCACTTAACGTTAACACCACTAACGTCCTGAGCTAAAGACCTTTCCTACTTCACACTTTCTCTCTGCAAGTAAAGCTAAGCCCAATGCAGAAGATAACTGCTTCAAACTCAAGATCCAAAGGCCCATATCCAAGACTTGAAGAATCAACTAGAAGATCAGAAGAGTAGTATATATAGGGGTAGTTTTGAATCAGGAAGCAGCTTTTGGGGGGATGGGAAATTGAGAACTACTCTCTGGATAATTTACTTTCTCTGCACTTCTAGTTCTAGTTTTCATGATGTATTCTCCATCTTTGTTTTCCATTTCCAGAGCTATGAACAACTAAACCCCTTTCATTGGGTTAGGGAGCTCTGTTGTAATTTGATGGATCAATACTAATTTTCATTACTCTTCTTCTATCTTTTCTCTTGATTTTACTGGAAAGCTTTCAATCTTCATCCCATTGGGTAGTTATCTTGGAAAAGAAGCTATTCATACTTGAATCTCTTCTGAACCTTGGAAGAGGAATGAAGAGATCATGCTAGAAATGCTTTCTCATGTTGGACCAAATTGGGTTTTGTTGGGTATGGTGACTATAATCCTACCAACACTTGATCTGGGAATGCATGTGGTATAATCAGTGACCATACTTCATCTCTTCTCATGAGCAATTGACCAAGAAATTGGCTATTGATCAAGATTTGAGAGATTTAATTACCAAGGAATTGGAATTCGATCACTTAAGATTGCCAAGGAGATCAATGAATGCATTGATTGAGGAAGGGATGAAAATGAACTTGATCCAGAGAATGCAACATCTCCTAAGCCCAATGAATCCCCATTTCTGATCTTACCCATTCTCTTTAATTTCTGCAATTTACTTTCATGAGCATCTTCCCCATTCCCATTTACAATTCTGTAATTTACTTTCCGTCATTTACTTTCAGCTCTTTACTTCCAGCATTTATATTTTCTGCAATTTACTTTCCCGCCATTTAATTTCCTGCAACTCTCAAACCAAATTCTGCTTCGCTCAACTAGAACATTCCTCTAATTAAAGTTGCTTGACTAATCAATCCCTGTGGGATTCGACCTCACTTTATTATGAGTTTTTACTTGACGATAATTCGGTACACTTGCCGAAGGAAAATTGTTGAGAGACAAGTTTCCGTGCTATCAATCGGTGACCAAACTTCATCTCTTTCCATGAGCCCTTAAATCAAGGAATTGGGCAATTGTTCATTCTTAGAGAGATTGATGAGCCAAGGAATTGGGATCCAATCACTTAAGATTGCCGAGGAGATCAATGAATGCATTGATTGTAGAAGAGATGAAAATGAATTTGATCCGGAGAATTATACATCTCTCGAACCCAATGAATTCCCCATTCTCTGATCTACCCATTCTATTTACTTTCTGCTCTTTAATTTCATGCTAATTCCCCCTTCCCATTTAATTTCTTGCAATTTAAGCTTCTGCACTTTAATTCCCTGCAATTTAATTTTCTGTTCCTTTAAATTCTTGCAATTTAAGTTTCCCGCCAATTTTACTTTCTGCAATCCCAATTAAATTCTGATTTTGCTCAACTAGAACAATTCACCAATTATAATTGATCGATCTACCAATCCATGTGGGATTCGACCTCACTCTACAGTGAGTTTTTACTTGACGACAATTCAGTGTACTTGTCGGAAGAAAATTTGTTCAGAGGTGAGTTTTCGTGAATCAAGTTTATGGCGCCGTTGCCGGGGATTGATTTTGTATTGACAATTACTAAATTGTAGGATAACTAGATTGAGAACTTTTATTTTCTTTTGTTACTTGAATTCCAATTTCTTTTGTTACATTTAATTTCTGCAAATTTTAGTTATTTTTTCATTAATTTTACCTTGCTTCTTTACTTTCCAGCAAGCTAACCCACTAACCATTTGATAAATTGCTCTAACCAAGCTAACTATACTCTGTTTTAGTGGATATTGCAATTTCCATTTCTTGTACTTGTTCATTGTATGACAAGTAGGAGAAAGAAAATTTCAACCTCATTTGATAGTGAACCGAAAAGAACCTTCCTGAGATTAAGGAGGGAAGCAAGAGGAAAGAGTGTTGTTGGTGTAGAAGAAGAGGAGGAATACATTGATATAACCATGGAGGATGATATGGAAAACCATCATGAAGGAGAGGTGAACAATCATGCCAGAAGAGGTGGAGCCAACCCTACTAGACAAGAGAGGAGAGTCCTGGGATGATACATCAATCCAAATCCAGGAAATTATGGTAGCAACATTCAAAGGCCAACTATCCATGCTAATAATTTCGAATTGAAGCCTCAGCTCATAACTCTTGTCCAGAACAACTGTTCTTTTGGGGGTAGTGCACAAGAGGATCCTAATGAGCATCTCACTAAATTCCAAAGGATATGTGATACAGTTAAATCTAATGGCATTCATCCTGACACCTATAGATTGCTACTGTTTCTATTTTCTTTGAGGGACAAAGCATCAAAATGGCTGGAATCATTCCCAAAGGAAAGTATGATAACCTGGGAAGATGTAATGAACAGATTCTTGACAAGGTTCTACCCTCCACAAAGAGTAAACAGGCTAAGAACTAAAGTGTAGATATTCAGACAGTAGGATGGTAAAACTCTTTATGAAGCCTCGGAGAGATTCAAGGATTTAACAAAGAAATGCCCCCGTGATGTATTTAATGAGTGGGTGCAAATTTACATCTTCTATGAAGGGCTGAATTATGAATCAAGAAAGGCTGTAGATCACTCATCTGGAGGTTCCCTAAACAAGAAGAAGACCATTGAAGAAGCCATTGATGTTATAGAGACAGTGGCTGACAATGAGTATTTTTATGCCTCGGACAGAAGCAACAACAGGGGAGTCTTGAAATTGAACCATATGGATGCAATCCTGGCCCAAACAAGATGATCACCAAGCAACTGGCTGAATTGACCAAGCGCATGGAGAAGAATCAGGCTGCAGCTATCCACACTCAATCATCACCCCAAGAAGAGTTGAAGACAGAAGAAGGAGTTAACTAGGAGGAAGCTAATTACCTTGAGAATTCATCTAGGCAAACTAATGATCCATACTCTAAAACCTATAATTAAGGTTGGAGGAACCACCCAAACTTTGGGTGGGAGATCCAACAAAACCAAGGCCATGACCACAGAGCTCATAATCCTAACCAGTACAATAACTCCACTCACCAAAACTCCAACCGAAAATCATATCAGACCATACAAAATAGTTATTCACAGCCACCATACCAAAGTCACAACAACCAATCTCAACACCCCAATTCCAACCAATCAGCACCACATGATGAGAACAGAATGGCCAGGATTGAAGCTATGCTTGCAACACTAGGCAAGGAATTTGAAGACATGAAGAAATTCATGGAAGAGGTGAAGGGGAGTCTAAAAAGCCAAGGAGAGGTTATTAAGAATCTATAATCTCAAGTAGGACATCTTTTATAGCAGATTCCGAAGCCCACTGATAGTTTCCCAAGTGACACTGAGAAGAATGCAAGAGGGGAAATGAAGAAGGTGAGATGGGAAGAGTGTAAGGCAGTTACACTTGCAAATGAATAAATTCTAGATGAAGATACCAGCAAACCAACAGAGCACATCAAAGGAAGCTTCTAAAGCAACTAAGAGAAAAAGGAACAAGGAATTGGATCTATATAAAACAAAGAAGCAACAAGGGAGGAAACTCCGAAACCTTATGTGCCAAAAGCACCATTTCCTCAAAGACTAAAGGGAAGTGAGGAAGAAAAGTCATATTCAAGATTCCTAGATATGTTTGCATCTCTCAGTGTCAACATTTCCTTCATCAAAATTCTCCAACAGATGTCCACATACATCAAGTGCATTAAAGAGCTACTAGCCAGAAAGGGCAACCTGAAGGGTGGCCAAATAGTGGTGATGAATAAGAAATGTAGTGCTCTTATTCAGAAGGACGTACTCCTGAAGAAAAAAGATCCAGGGAGCTTTCATATTCCATGTGCCATAGGAGAAACAAAAATTGACAGAGGGTTTTGTGACTTAGGAGCTAGCATAAATGTGATGCCTCTATCTCTTATGAAGAAGTTGCAAATCCATGAGCTGAGATCTACGGATGTAATCATCCAATTGGCAGACAAAACTCAGAAGCAAGCCAAAGGAGTAGTAAAAAATGTGCTGGTGAAAGTGGGGAACTACTTCCTCCCCACTGACTTTGTCATTTTGGACATGGAGGAAAGTTATCTTCCTCCCATTATTCTGGGGAGACCATTTCTAGACACTGCTAGAGCCCTGATAGACGTGGAACAAGGAGAGTTAATCCTGAGAATACATGATGAACATCTTACCTTTTATGCATTCAAACTTCCATCCGAATCTGAGCCAGAACCAAAGGAGCCAAAGGATGATCACAGTAACATGTGCACAAGGGAAAGCAACAGTGAATCAGCAGCTGAACCACTGAAATAGTCCTTGGTGAACAAGCAAGAATTTCAAGAGATACAGCAACCAAGAGAATTCAAGAAAGAGCTAAAGCCACACGAATCAAGAAGAGCAGCTAACAAAGATCTCCCTAACACAACAAGAGTCAATGGAGCACTACTGGAAGAAGAGAAAAGAGTTGTGAAGAGACTGCCAAGGGGATGGAGAAACAAGAAGGTTCCTACAGAAGGTTTCTCCCCTGGAGACAAGGTGATATCAATCCACCATGTTTATAACCTTTAATAATTCAGTGCTTGCTTAGGGACAAGCAAGATTTAAGTTTGGTGTTGCGATGCCAGGGCATCTTAGGCTAGTTTCACTAGCCTTTTTCTTTGTTTTTAATAGGTTCTATGCACTTTCTTGAGTTATAAGTAAGCAAATTGGGTAGAAATTCATGTATGCCTAGATTCATTCAATCATGGTTAATTGGTTGAAATTTCATGAGTATTTTGCTATAAATATTGGTGTGCTAAGAATGATGAGAATTCCCATGACTTTAGCAAGGCTTTGATGCATATAGTGGTTGATGACAGGTGAAGAAAGGCATGGAAAGAGTTGAAGAAGGAGCCTGGAGAAGATGAAGAAGAAGCAACGTTGGTGGCCAAGTTGGACCACCAACGTTGACTCCAACGTGCAAGAGAAGCAGAGCAAGTCTCTGCACAATTGGCTGATGCTCACGTTTGAGGGAGCGTTGGACCTCCAACGTTACCCCCAACGTGGTGATGAAAAAATTCAATTTTGGAGCTAAATAAATTTTGAGCGACGCGTACGTGCCTATGACGCGTACGCGTGAAAAAGCAAAATTTTTAGATCCATGCGCAAGCGTGTGTCGTGCGTACGCGTGGAATGGCAATATTGACCATCCACGCGTACGCGTGGCTCACGCGTATGCGTCACAAAGCGAACGTTGGAGGTCCAACGTTGCCTCAAACGCTGCCTCCAACATCCGCGATGCCAAGCCCAGAAGTTGGAGTTGAGAATTTTGAATCGACGCGTATGCGTTAGTGACGCGTACGCGTGGATGGAAAAAAAGGCAATGCACGCGTAAGCATGGTGTACGCGTATGCGTGAATAAGCAAAATCTCAGATTTCACGCTCACGCGTGATGCACGCGTACGCATGGGTTAGCAGAACGTTGGCCCTCCAATGTTGAGTCAAATGCCAATAACAGCAAACTTTCTGGTTTTTTCTGGTTTTGTTCTAAATGGTGTTTGAGTCAACGTTGGCCATCAAATGTTGACTCCAACATGAAGCATCAGAACTCACAATTCAAACAATCTTCTCAATAGCAACAGAAATCAGTTGGAGCCATTTTCAACCCAATTTCATCTAGGCCAAAAGCCCAATTCAGTGATTGAAGATCAATGGAAGAAAGTGTATAAATAGCTTAGAATTTGAGTTAAAGAGGACCTTTTTTCCATTTTTTGCTATTCTTTACACTACTGCACTTTTCACTTTAGAATTTTCTGTTCAATTTCAATTTCAGAATGTATCTTCCAATTGTAATTTCCATTTTGAGAGCTATGAATAGCTAAACCCCTTTCATTAGGTTAGGGAGCTCTGTATAATTCAATGGATCAATAGTAGTTTTCATTCATCTTCTTCTTTCTTTTCTCTTTATTTTACTAGAAAGCTTTTGGTCTTCATCCAAATTGATAGTTATCGTGGGAAAGAAGCTCTTCATAATTGGATCTCCTCGGAACCTTGGAAGAGGAATGAGGAGATCATATAGAATTGCTTTCTCACATTAGATTAGGTTGGGGTTTGGATAGATATAGTGACATGTAATCCTACCAACTCTTTGATCTATGAATTTGTGTGGTATAATTGGTGACCAAACTTCATCTCTTCCCATGAGCACTTAAATCAAGGAATTGGGCAATTGTTCATTCTTAGAGAGGTTGGTGAGCCAAGGAATTGGGATCCAATCACTTAAGATTGCCAACGAGATCAATGAATGCTTTGATTGGGAAGAGATGAAAATGAATTTGATCTGGAGAATTATACATTTCCTGAACCCAATGAATTCCCCATTCTCTAATCTACCCATTCTATTTACTTTCTGCTGTTTAATTTCATTCTAATTCCCCTGATGAACGGATTTTTGACGGTCTAGAATTTCACAAATGAAATCTCGTTGTAAGTATAGTTTCTAAACCAAACAATAATCTTTTCATACAAAAGATTATTTGTCACTAAAACAAACCCCTAAATTTATAAACCGAAGTATTGGAACATCGGGTCGTTCTCCCAAGGAATTGCAATAAAGTGTCTTGTTATTGGTTACGGATTATGTTTCGGGGTTTCTGAGGTAATAGACATGAAATGTAAATGGCAATGAAAATAAACTAACAACTAACAAGGTCTTGGCAAGGATTGGTGGTCAAGGATCTCTATCCTAATCACTAACCACAACATGAGAATTGGCAAGGATCAACCCCATTAAATCCTCCTCTAACTAGTAGTAAAGGAAAGTCAAATGAGCTATGTCAATCCAAGTCCATAAGTCCTAGTTCTCCACTAATTCAATTAGTGAGATCTAGAGTTAATGGCTCCCAATCGTCATTTACTTGGACGTTAGTAACTCAAGAGTTCCTAAGTTACCTTTCCAAGCCAAGAACATAAAACTCTACTCTAAAATCTAACCAAGCATTTTATCAAACACTTGGGAGGCATAAAAGGAAAGTATAGTAAAATTTCAAGAAAAGTAAATCTACATTACTCAACTGCAAGGAATTAACCAACAACAAATCAAATGAACAATAAAAGAACATGAAAACATAAATTACATTAAAGAGAAATAGAAGAACAAAAGTGCATCAATATAAAAGTAGAGAATTACAAGAATAAAATGCTAAACTAGAGAGAAGAGATGTAGAAGAAGAAGAATTACAAAAGGAAAAGTAAATCTAAGCATGAAATTAACCTAGATCTAAGAAATTCTAATCTAGATCTAACCTAATCCTAATCCTAGAGAGAAGTGAGAGCTTCTCTCTCTAAAACCTAACTTTCCCTCCAAAAACTAATCTAAAACTACACTAGTGTCTAACATGTCTCATTCCTCTTCAATCCTTGGGTTAAGTAGCATCAGAAATGAGTTGGATTGGGCCCACAAGGCTTCTAAAATCGCTGGCCATGAGTTGCATTAAGTGAATCATGTGCACCCATCGGCGCGTACGCATACAGTGCACGTGCGCGCCCCTAAACGTGATGCAACTGATGGGTTGGAATCGGATTTCCAACACCTAAACTCACCGACAAGTGTACCGGGTTGCATCAAGTAGTAAAACTCACTTAGAGTGAGGTCGATCCCACAGGGATTGATGGATCAAGAAACCTTAGTGGGTGATTAATTTAGTCAAGCTAACATTGAAGTGAAATTGGATGAAATTGTAAACGACAGAATGTAAATGGACAGAAAACTTAAAGAGCAAGGAATGTAAATTGACAGAATCATGAATGACAAGAAATGTAAATTTCATCAAATGTAAAGGGGGCTGGGTGCTAGAAGTTTAAAGAAAGCAATAGATCCAAGGCATGAAAAGTAAATCAGATTTGCAGCAAGCTCAAAGGTAAAGTGTAGAATATAAATGTGTAGAAAGGTAAATCAAGCTTCAAGGGAAACGAAAATGTGAAAGTGCAGAAGAACAGAATTTGCAGGAATGTGTAAATTGCATAAACTAAATTGGGAGCAATGTAAATAGAGAATTTAAACTCAAGCTCAATGTAAACTGAATTGAAAAATTGCAGAAGAGGAATTTGCAGAAGAGAAGATTCAGAAACTTAAACTTCATAAACCAAATTGACAATTGCAGAAAAAGTAAAAGTGTTTCAAAGAGAATTCTCTATTCTACCCTACTCCTAATGCTCTAATAGAGCCAGTCTCCTTAATGAAATGAAATTAATACCTTTATATAGGCTTTACAAGATGAAAATGAAATTGAAATTGAAAACAAATTACAAATAAATGAAATTCCTAATCTAGCTTGTTCTTGTGCCTTTGAGTCAATGGGCTTTGCTTGCTTTAGATTTGAAGAGGAGTGGATTCAGTTGGCTTTTGATTGAAATTGAAAAATGGACCAAGGCACCTCCAGGGGAGTGTTCAGTTAACTAATCCAACTAAGCACCCCCTTTGCTTTTGGCCTTCAAAAATTTGTTGCGTCCAAGCTCCTTGTGTGTGCCTTCATAGCGATAAGTTAACAAGGTTAACTCAGCGCCCTTGGTGCCTTGAGGTTCCCAGCTTCGAATCCTTGCTGAGGCCACTTTGGGGCTAATTTTCCTTGGAGTTAAAGTAGTGGCGCTTCCTCTTGGTTCCTCATGTGCAAGGTTCGATCCTTGGTGGCTTCACTAGCAAATATTGCGCCTTGCATTTTCTCTTGCCAAGCCACGATAAAGTTAACTTCTCTTAACTGAGCGTTATTGATTTTCTTGGGTTCCTTGGGTGCTCAGTTAAGAGAGTTCACTTAGCGCCAGACCTTTGCTCCCTTGGCCTTGGTGAAGCAAACTTGACGCTAATAATTCATGAGGAGTGGCGCTCAGTGAAGTAAGGGAACTAAGCGCCCTTTGTTGTGGAATGGAGCTCCAACTTCAAGCTTTGCCTCCAACATTTTCCTTGTGCCAATTTCCTTGTGAAGCATTGGCGCTCAGTTAAAATATTTAACTTAACACCCTTTCCCTTGGTGCGCGTTGCTTTTTCCTTGGCTTAGCAATTCTTGGTGGCCCGAGGAAGTTAAATTATTGAACGGAGCGCTCCCTTTGATTTGATGAATGCTAGCTCATTCATTTCCTTGCATAATGAATGCTGGGCAATTGGTTTCATTCATTGGCACTTAAATGCATGCTTTGAATAATGCTTTGCCTAATGCATGCATGCTTTACCATGAAGCTCTCTTTTATATGTCAATTCATGCATGCATGTATAATGCTATTAACCCCTTGGCATTAATTTAAATCATTCTCAATTAAATACATGCATGCTTTATTAGTTAGCAATGCCATTTTAGCGTGCATTAATGGATTGGTGTAACAACCCTGATTTTCGAGTATACGAGATCTTTTTCGAAGGCACGGAATCCTCCGGAAGATCAGTAAGGGAAGAACCTCTGATATATCATCAAGTATCTCAATCCTCATTGTCATTATGTCATCTTTAAGATAGAACCTTTTATGAGGCAAGCTCAATAACGCAGTCACGAAGAACCTAGTTTTTGAACCGTATCGGTTAGGAGTTTTGATTCGGTTTTTCGTAAATAGTCTCAGTTGGACAAACTGGACTCGATTTATGAGAGAAGAGAGATAATAGGGTGATATTATCATTATATTAGTATTAGAATCTTCTTGAATGATATTATAAGGTTACCTAGTCTGTTTTAGTTAAAAACAGGAAATCGATTTAACCGGGTTCACAATTTACTGGTGCAGCTTAGCACCAGCACTCTCTGATGACTTTAGCAATGCTAAGGCCTCATTATTCATGTTTTATTCTCATAATAAATATGTTACTAGTGTCATTTATGCTAGTAGCTCAGAAAATAATTTTTAGAGATGTTTTTGCAAGTGTTCCGATACATCTAGTTTTAGTAGTTATACACCTGAGATATTTTAATATTATTTTAATCCACCTCCAAGCCAACCAATCACAACTCACCTTACACCCCCAAAACTCCCAAGGCTGGCTCATTTTCACTTTGTGGCCGGAAATAGGTAGAGAGAAAAAGAGAGAAAAGTTCTTAGTTCCAAATCTTCAAAGCTTGATTTCTGCTGAACTAAAACTCAAATCAAAATTTCAATCAGACCAAAATGATCCTCTCTTCTTTCTCTACATGATCATATGACTTATCAAGGCTAGAATCAAGGTGAGTTGGCTGCACCATCTCTCTTTTGATTCGGTTTCAAGGAAACATGGTTAAATATGTGTTTTCTTGATGTGATTTAGGAGGAAAAAGTGCTTAAGGACCACCTAAAAGTTTAATTGAATTAGGAGCAGCAAAACCAGGTAGGGTGTCACGAAATTAATCTTGATTATTTGTGTTTGAGTTGTGTGAATGTTGTATAAATGGGTTGTGCTAAAAATTGGTTGCATATATGATTGATTCTTGGTGAAAATTTGGTGAAATTTTGATGAAATTTGATGAAATTCAAGCTTTAAAGTTCATGTTCTTGGGCAGCTGGAAAAACGAAACCCTAAGCTTAAATTGAGGTTCAATTTATGTTGAAATCATGTAGAAAAGATTGGGTTTTTGTGGCTGCTAATTTATTATGAATTATAGTAAAAATCGGTTGCTGAAAAGACTGAAAAACGGGTAAAAACAGAGAAAGAATCTGAAGAATTTATGAAGAACATGGAGAACACTTTGAGTGTAGTGAAGAACAATGAAGAACACCTTTTTGATTCATAAAAGGGCAAGGAAGTAATTAATTTGGTGTTTGGGGGGTTATTTTGTAATTACTGAAAGTTAGGATGGTTAAAGTAAAAATATTAAAAGTTACGGGTGGTAAAAAGTGAATTTTTAAAGGTTAAAAGTTAAAGTGGGGTAACTTTCAAAAATATATTAATAAAATAATAAATAATAATAAAATATTAAATAATAATATTTAATTAAAAAAATATTTTAATAAAAATAATAAAATAATGCGAAAAATGCAGTTTTCTGTAAAAGCTTTAGAAAGACAACTTTAAGCGCAGAATCTCATAATTACCTTCATAAAACACTTAGGGAGTGGTAATAACATATTAGTGAGGCAAATATAAATAAAAGATAAAAAGTTAAAGAAAAGATGAAAACCAAAGAAAAAGTCTGTAAAATTTTTACGACAGAAAAACAAACAGAGACTAGTGAACGAACTAGGGCAACTTAATTAGTACTTGAGTTGCGACTAGGGTTAGGTATTATATAAAAGGTTAAACTGTTTCAGTATAAACTTAATGAACCTATACTTGGGACAGGCTAACTATTCATATCGAAATTTACATAAGCTTTAAATATATACGTTAAACAGAGAAATCAGAGCAGAGTAGAGAAACACAGAGAATAGAGTAACCAGAGAAAAGTAAAGAGATATAGAGAAAAGAGTAACCAGAGAAAAATAAAGTGATACAAAGAAAAGGGTAATCAGAGCAAAGTAAAAAGACAAAGAGAAAAGAGTAATGTGATAAAGAGAAATGGTTTGAGTTACGATGTTGTAAAAGTAAAAGCTGTAAAGTTTGTATAGCATGATTGAACAGAGAAAGAAAGAGATACTGCATAAGAATGTGATAGTAATGATGAATAAAGAGACTAATAATGAACGATGGTAATGAGAATGATTATGTGATGAACTGCTGCGTGAAGGCAATCAGATAGATGGTGGTACGACCATTGAGAACGCTTTCCTGGGATACCTTGCTATAATGCTTTGCTGTAAGACAGAGGTTGCTTACAGAGGTATCGAGATTAGTGTGCTCCTGTAAGACAAAGGTTGCTTACAGTGAGTGTGTTGTTGCTCCTGTAAGACAGAGGTTGCTTACAGTGAGTGTGTTGTTGCTCCTGTAAGACAGAGGTTGCTTAATGTGAGTATCTTGTTGCTCCTGTAAGACAGAGGTTGCTTACAGTGAGTCTGTTGGGCGTATATCGGCTAATAAGTGCCGCTCTGCAAGACAAAGGTTGCTTGCAGTGGATACCCTGCAAGACAAAGGTTGCTTGCAGTGGATATTGCCAACAGGAAAGCCTTTTCCAGACAGAGGTTGCTGGGTAACGTCGGGAGCGGGTATGTAACCGACAGATGAGCTCATTACCTGCGCTAGGGCTAGACATGCATCATACTTGGCTGTGCATTTTCCTCTGTTATGATTGTTGTATGAATGTATGCTTTTCTTGTTTGTATTCTATTCTTTGTGTCTGTGTTGTATTTTCTTGTATTTTTCTGTTTATGTTCTGTTTTCTGTTTTCTCTATTTTCTCTATTTACCTGTATCTTCTGTTCACTACTTCTCGGTATTTTACTATTCTTCTGCTAAACAACATGGAATTAATGAACTTAACTAATAACCCCGACCCTACTAAGAACTCCCAAGTTCTTACCCCTTCTCTCTCCTTTCCCCCTTCAGATGGAAGCTTCGGTACACTTCCGTAGTTCGCTGATGACCGTTCACAAAGAGGATTCTACTCTAGGTAGTCTTCTGAGTCTAGGGTGAATCCCCTTCTCTGTTCATATGTATATACTGTGAGACCAGCCAACGTCTGCACCCCGTTTGTACGCGAACTTTAACCTAAATCCTATGTACGAGACTCTTGTTATGTGGCTACTTGATGAGGTACTGGAGTGATGTCATATGGCAATATCTGATCGTGCAGAGGAGTAGAAGATGATGTTCCACCTTTTGATGAAGTTTCACCTGACTTGAGTTTTGAAGACTTAGAACATACTTTCCCTCGCTTTAGTAGTTTAGAGGGACTAGGTGAGAATAGAGTCTAGGCTAGCCTGGGTGCCAGCTTAGGGACTTCTTGAACAGGTCAGGGTCTGGGATGTTGTATATATATATATATACTTACTTTCTTATTCCCAAACCCTCAAATTTATATATAAATTGCTATTTTAAAGTTTTTGACTAATTAATCAAAACTCTCTTCGTTTTTAGAAATCTAATGAGTTTGAAATAACAAGTTAACAAAATCATAAGAATCCGATCTTCTTCAATAATTTATAAAAGCATTCGAAACACATCTCTTTTGTTAAAGTTACTCAATTCAAAAATCATTTTCAAAAACATAACCAACACTCTTTCAAATTCTTAGGAAATTTCGACAGCACATCCCCTAAAAACTGGAGTTTACCACCCATCACGGGTTCCCTCAAACCAATCTCAGTACAACATCTGTATTTCAATTTAATGGTTTTTAAATTCGTATATATATATATATATATATATATATATATATATATATATATATATATTATTTAGCTATATCTAGAGGTGTTCTAACTAAAAGGCTATACTCTAATAAAGCTGGATCACGGAATGTTATCAATTACTTGAGATGTATTTATGTGTGGTTGTTTATAACCGTTTTATCTATTATTATTTGTGAATTGATTATGAATGATACTGTTTGTTAATCCAAACGTTTAAAAAAAAAGTACCTTGCAAACTAATTACGCTTTTAACAATGACTTAGGCTCATATAATAAATAATAGATAATAATTAGGAAGACAAGTTGGTAGCGCTTAGTTTCTAGTATGATCATGACGTACCAGAAATTGGGTCGTTACAATTTGGTATCAGAGCAGTTCGTTCCCAATAGAGCCTGGGGAGTGGACTGACTATGCTTCATTGCATACTCTGCTTGTGTGTCTCATGCTGTTAGGGTATCTTCAAGATACATTTGGCATGAATGTCTGTGAGTGCTCATTTTGGGAATGTTCGTACATAACTTGAGATATTAAGACTGATCACCTTAATGTTGATTGTTTGGTGCGGATAAGACCTCAATGACTGTGAATAGGCATGGTTTAATCGAGATCCGAACGACGAATCAATGTGAGACCAGCTATCCTAATAGCTGTAATGATATACATGGGAATGACTATGTTAGATTTGGATGCTGTAAGGAACGGACCTACCTCTTCGTCAGGATGGCTTGAAGAAAGTAGATCACTTGAAGATGGATTCTACATGTGGCTGAAATTTTGAGGGCAAAATTTTCTTTTAGGAGGGTAGAATGTAACAACCCTGATTTTCTAGTATACGAGATCTTTTTCGAAGGCACGGAATCCTCCGGAAGATCAGTAAGGGAAGAACCTCTGATATATTATCAAGTATCTCAATCTTCATTGTTATTATGTCATCTTTAAGATAGAACCTTTTATGAGGAAACTCAATAACGCAGTCACGAAGAACCTAGTTTTTGAACAGTATCGGTTAGAAGTTTTGATTCGGTTTTTTGTAAATAGTCTTAGTTGGACAAACCGGACTCAATTTATGAGAGAAGAGAGATATTAGGGTGATATTATCATTATATTAGTATTAGAATCTTCTTGAATGATATTATAAGGTTACCTGGTCTGTTTTAGTTAAAAACAGGAAATCGGTTTAACCGGGTTCACAATTTACTGGTGCAGCTTAGCACCAGCACTCTCTGATGACTTTAGCAATGCTAAGGCCTCATTATTCATGTTTTATTCTCATAATAAATATGTTACTAGTGTCATTTACGCTAGTAGCTCAGAAAATAATTTTTAGAGATGTTTTTGCAAGTGTTCCGATACATCTAGTTTTAGTAGTTATACACCTGAGATATTTTAATATTATTTTAATCCACCTCCAAGCCAACCAATCACAACTCACCCTACACCCCCAAAACCCCCAAGGCTGGCTTATTTTCACTTTGTGGCCGAAAATAGGTAGAGAGAAAAAGAGAGAAAAGTTCTTAGTTCCAAATCTTTAAAGCTTGATTTCTGCTGAACTAAAACTCAAATCAAAATTCCAATCCGACCAAAATGATCCTCTCTTCTTTCTCTACATGATCATATGACTTATCAAGGCTGGAATCAAGGTGAGTTGGCTGCACCATCTCTCTTTTGATTCGGTTTCAAGGAAACATGGTTAAATATGTGTTTTCTTGATGTGATTTAGGAGGAAAAAGTGCTTAAGGACCACCTGAAAGTTTAATTGAATTAGGAGCAGCAAAACCAGGTAGGGTGTCAGGAAATTAATCTTGATTATTTGTGTTTGTGTTTTGTGAATGTTGTATAAATGGGCTGTGCTAAAAATTGGTTGCATATATGATTGATTCTTCGTGAAAATTTGGTGAAATTTTGATGAAATTTGATGAAATTCAAGCTTTAAAGTTCATGTTCTTGGGCAGCTGGAAAAACGAAACCCTAAGCTTAAATTGAGGTTCAATTTGTGTTGAAATCATGTAGAAAAGATGAGGTTTTAGTGGCTGCTAATTTATTATGAATTATAGTAAAAATCGGTTGCTGAAAAGACTGAAAAACGGGTAAAAACAGAGAAAGAATCTGAAGAAATTATGAAGAACATGGAGAACACTTTGAGTGTGGTGAAGAACAATGAAGAACACCTTTTTGATTCATAAAAGGGCAAGGAAGTAATTAATTTGGTGTTTGGGGGGTTATTTTGTAATTTCTGAAAGTTAGGGTGGTTAAAGTAGAAATGTTAAAAGTTACGGGTGGTAAAAAGTGAATTTTTAAAGGTTAAAAGTTAAAGTGGGGTAATTTTCGAAAATATATTAATAAAATAATAAATAATAATAAAATATTAAATAATAATATTTAATTAAAAATAATATTTTAATAAAAATAATAAAATAATGCGAAAAATGCAGTTTTCTGTAAAAGCTTTAGAAAGACAACTTTAAGCGCAGAATCTCATAATTACCTTCATAAAACACTTAGGGAGTGGTAATAACATATTAGTGAGGCAAATATAAATAAAAGATAAAAAGTTAAAGAAAAGATGAAAACCAAAGAAAAAGTTTGTAAAATTTTTACGACAGAAAAACAGAAAGAGACTAGTGAACGAACTAGGGCAACTTAATTAGTACTTGAGTTGCGACTAGGGTTAGGTATTATATGAAAAGTTAAACTATTTCAGTATAGACTTAATGAACCTATACTTGGGACAGGCTAACTATTCATATCGAAATTTACATAAGCTTTAAATACATACGTTAAACAGAGAAATCAGAGCAGAGTAGAGAAACACAGAGAATAGAGTAACCAGAGAAAAGTAAAGAGATATAGAGAAAAGAGTAACCAGAGCAGAATAAAGTGATACAAAGAAAAGGGTAATCAGAGCAAAGTAAAAAGACAAAGAGAAAAGAGTAATGTGATAAAGAGAAATGGTTTGAGTTACGATGTTGTAAAAGTAAAAGCTGTAAAGTTTGTATAGCATGATTGAACAGAGAAAGAAAGAGATACTGCATAAGAATGTGATAGTGATGATGAATAAAGAGACTAATAATGAATGATGGTAATGAGAATGATTATGTGATGAACTGTTGCGTAAAGGCAGTCAGATAGATGGTGGTACGACCATTGAGAACGCTTTCCTGGGATACCTTGCTATAATGCTTTGCTGTAAGACAGAGGTTTCTTACAGAGGTATCGAGATTAGTGTGCTCCTGTAAGACAAAGGTTGCTTACAGTGAGTGTGTTGTTGCTCCTGTAAGACAGAGGTTGCTTACAGTGAGTGTGTTGTTGCTCCTGTAAGACAGAGGTTGCTTACAGTGAGTATATTGTTGCTCCTATAAGACAGAGGTTGCTTACAGTGAGTCTGTTGGGCGTATATCAGCTAATAAGTGCCACTCTGCAAGACAAAGGTTGCTTGTAGTGGATACCCTGCAAGACAAAGGTTGCTTGCAGTGGATATTGCCAACAGGAAAGCCTTATCCAGACAGAGGTTGCTGGGTAACGTCGGGAGCGGGTATGTAACCGACAGATGAGCTCATTACCTGCGCTAGGGCTAGACATGCATCATACTTGGCTGTGCATTTTCGTCTGTTATGATTGTTGTATGAATGTATGCTTTCCTTGTTTGTATTCTATTCTTTGTGTATGTGTTGTATTTTCTTGTATTTTTCTATTTATGTTCTGTTTTCTGTTTTCTCTATTTTCTCTATTTACCTGTATCTTCTGTTCACTACTTCTCGGTATTTTACTATTCGTCTGCTAAACAACACGGAATTAATGAACTTAACCAATAACCCCGACCCTACTAAGAACTCCCAAGTTCTTACCCCTTCTCTCTCCCTGCCCCCTTCAGATGGAAGCTTGGGTACACTTCCGTAGTTCGCTGATGACCGTTCACAAAGAGGATTCCGCTCTAGGTAGTCTTCTGAGTCTAGGGTGAATCCCGTTCTCTGTTCATATGTATATACGGTGAGACCAGCCAACGTCTGCACCCCGTTTGTACGCGAACTTTAACCTAAATCCTATGTACGAGACTCTTCTTATGTGGCTACTTGATGAGGTACTGGAGTGATGTCATATGGCAATATTTGATCGTGGAGAGGAGTAGAAGATGATGTTCCACCTTTTGATGACGTTTCACCTGACTTGAGTTTTGAAGACTTAGAACATACTTTCCCTCGCTTTAGTAGTTTCGAGGGACTAGGTGAGAATAGAGTCTAGGCTAGCCTGGGTACCAGCTTAGGGATTTCTTGAACAGGTCAGGGCCTGGGATGTTGTATGTATATATATATATTATTTAGCTATATCTAGGGGTGTTCTAAATAAAAGGCTATACTCTAATAAAGCTGGATCACGGAATGTTATCAATTGCTTGAGATGTATTTATGTGTGGTTGTTTATAACCGTTTTATCTATTATTATTTGTGAATTGATTATGAATGTTACTGTTTGTTAATCCAAACGTTTAAAAAAAAAAGTACCTCGCAAACTAATTACGCTTTTAACAATGACTCAGGCTCATATAATAAATAATAGATAATAATTAGGAAGACAAATTTGTAGCGCTCAGTTTCTAGTATGATCATGACGTACCAGAAATTGGGTCGTTACAATTGGCGTTAATTAAATGCACGCATAAATGATTAATGCATGCCATGGCTTCATGGTCATGGGCCACGCTTTTAAAAGCGTGGCCTATAGTTCCAAAGCGTGCTCCACTTCAAAGTGTGCCCAAAATTCCTCTTTTCTTCTTTTTAGCTTATTTTGTGCTATTTTGCTTCTTTTCCCACTTATTTCCTACAAAATTTATAAAATCAAAAGATCAAGGAAATATACCATTTAAGCACAAAAGAATGCAATATTTAAGCACTAATCATTTGGAAAAACATGACATGATGACACGTAATTAGCAACTATAGAAAATCATTTATCATTTCGAAGCCCCGGATGTTAGCTTTCCAACGCAACTAGAACCGCATCATTTGGACCTCTGTAGCTCAAGTTATGGTTGATTAAGTGCGAAGAGGTCGGCTTGACAGCTTTTGCGATTCCTTCATTTCTTCATGAGTTCTCCATTTTTACATGTTTTTCCTTCATTCCCTTGATCCAATCTTTACCTCCTAAATTTGAAATCACTTAACAAACATATCAAGGCATCTAATGGAATGATGGTGAATTAAATTAAGCTATTTTAAGTCCTAAAAGCATGTTTTCACTCTTAAGCACAATTAATGGAGAATTTACAAAACCATGCTATTTCATTAAATAAATTTGGGTAAAAGGTCATAAAATCTCCTAAATTAAGCACAAGATAGACCCTATAAATGGGGTTTATCATTTCGCTTCCCATTTAGTTTCTTGCAATTTAAGCTTCTGCACTTTAATTCCCTGCAATTTAATTTTCTATTCCTTTAACTTCTTGCAATTTAAGTTTCCCGCCAATTTTACTTTCTGCAATCCCAATTAAATTCTAATTTCCCTCAACTAGAACAATTCACCAATTATAATTGATCGATCTACCAATCCCTGTGGGATTTGACCTCACTCTACAATGAGTTTTTACTTGACGACAATCCGGTGCACTTGCCGGAAGAAAATTTATTGAGAGGCAAGTTTTCGTGAATCAGATGATGACATTGAGTGGGTGACAGTTGGTAAACATATTACTCCTCGACGAATGAACTATGTTTCACCTGCTTAAGCTCAACAAAGGCCCCAAAGAAATGAGCAGTGCCACAAGCCTCAGAAGAACAAGCTTCGGGAGGACCTGTCCCAGTCACCTTAGACATGAGCCAAGTCCAAGAGGCCATTGATAGCCTATCAAGGCAATATCTAGATAGCCAAGAGTAACAGAAGAACCTCCAAATGCAAATGATGAACCAACAAGAAGAATTTCAATCCCAAATAATGGATCACCAAAGAGAGTGGCATAAGCAAATAATGGAGCAGCAACTCGAGCAAGACAAACAACTTGGTGAATCCATCAACATGGTAAATCAAAGGCAAGCTCAACAACAAGAAGCCATCCAAAGACTACTTCACATGCAAGCCCACTAAGATGCACATATTCATGAAATTCTTCGAAGACAACATGATCACATGGAAGCATTTGATGAGTATAGAGCATTCCAAGAAGGAGTCTACCTAAGTAGAGCTGGGTATGATATAAACATTCAAGCTAGGCTCGGCTACTTGGTTGGGTAGCTACCAATGCTAAATCCAGGGATCAAGAGGTATGAAGAAGTTCACGATGAGCTAGCATGACTAGAGAAAGAGAGAGCAGAGCAAAGCCATGAATCAGTGAGAAAAGCATTGGAGGATTGGAAGAAAGCAAGGATGCCACAAGGGTAAGGAGGTACAAGCAGTCAAAAAGAATGAGCAACAAAGAAAAAGGACAAACAAGTGGAGGGACATGAACAAGGAAAATAATAAAAAAAGGTGGTGAAGTTTCTTTTAAAGTTTTAAATAAGGAAAATTATGTATGAAATAGAACATGCCTCCATAGTAGTTATGAATTTCAATTTAGTATTTGCATTTAGTTCTTTTAGTTTATCTTTAGCTTGCTAGCTTAGATGCTTAGATCACTCCATCTTGCTTAGGTGTATGCTTGTTTCTTGAGTTCAATAAAAGAAATTGTAAGAAAATGGTGTGAAAAAGAAGAGTAAAGTCCAAAGTTTGCAGAATAAAGTCCTAATGTTTGTGGCGGTAATTGCTAGCTAAGTTAGTTCATCAATAAGGTTGAGAGCTAAAATATCTCTTGAAATATTACCTTAATGTGAATTCTATGAGACTTAGATGAATAAAAAGATCCTGGGAAGAAAAAGAAACTGAAAAGAAAGAAAAGAGCAAGCAACAAAGCTAGGCACCAATAGTTTGAATCTTGAGGCATGTGTCTGTGGTGTTTTTGTGCAAGGATATGCTTGGATGATTAGGTTCTGAGGAGTTCTTCATCACATGATAACTTGGGTTAACTAACACAGGATTATCAACTGAACATCCACTATCTAGAGCAACCTTGTCACAACATATTTAGTAACCCAACGAGGTGCTGGGCCCAAAGTCTTAGGAATGAATAACAAACCATGTGCCTGTGGTGTGTTTGTGCTGAGGAGAGGCTTGAGTAAGTAAGTCCTCAGGGGTGTTTCAACACCTAACACCTTCAACCAACTGGTTCGGGAGTGTTGGCTGAAAGCTTATCATAAAGAGTTGCCTCAACACAGAGCACTTAGCTAAAGAAAGCAATAAGCTCTAAAGAGAAAAAGAAAACAAAACCAAAGCTAAGTTAAGGATCAAGAATAAGAGTCTCATAGAAGGCAATAGAGTGAGTATTTAAGAGCATATTATAGCCTAGAAACCAACAAGAACATGAACCTAAGTTATAATGCATGAAACTTCATGAACCAAGGCTTTGAATTCTCTCAATAAGTACTTGTATCTCTTTGTATTCTCATTCATTCTTCTTATGCTCTATCACTTGCTTGAGGACAAGCAAGATTTATGTTTGGTGTTGTGATTCCAAGGCATCTTAGCTAGTTTCACAAGCCATTTTGAGTATGTTTTAGGTTAGTTTCATGCATTTTCTTAGGCAGTAAGCAAGTATTTGGTTGAGTATGCATTCATATCTTGATTCAATCAAACATTGTGAATTCTAAACATTTTAATGAGAATGAGGCAAGGATTTATTGATGTAATGAGTGATGCATTATCTCATGATAAGAGCAAGACTTTGATGCAACTTGTTTGATTGATTTCAGGTAAGAAGAAGCAGAGAAGAGCCACGTTAGTGCCACTAACGTGGCAATTAACGTGGAAGAAGGGATAGCTTGGCACGTTGATAAACCCATATTTTATGATATATTTTGTGCCTAATTTAAGTGATTCATTCAATCCTTCACTCACTTATTCATATAAATTGCATGGTTTTACACTCCCTTCCTTATTATGTGATGTATGTGAAAAACATGTTTCCTATGCCTTAAAAGTAATTATTTTAATTACCCTTTATTTCCATTCGATCCCGTGATTCGTGTGTTGAGTAGTTTCAGATCTTTTAAGGCAGGAATGACTTAAAGGGTGGAAAGGAAACATACAAAATTGGAAGCAAAGCATAAAATGGAGTTTTTGAAGAAACTGGTAGTGACGCGATCGCATGGACGACGCGGCCGCATGCTAGCGCGAAATGGTAGTGACGCGACCACATGATTGACGTGATCGCCTGCCTTGAGCGAAACGCATATGACGCGGACGCATGACTGAAGCGATCGCGTGGCAAGGAAAACTCCAATTGACGCGACCACTTGACCCACGCGGACGCGTGACAGAGGCCACGCACCAGAAATTACAGAAAATGCTCCCAGCGATTTCTGAAGCCCTTTTTGGCCCAAATCCAAGTCCAGAAGGCACAGATCAAAGGTTATGAAGTGGGGGAATGCATCCATTCAGAAGAGAGTCTCCAATTAGTTATTTTTCATGAATTAGATGTAGTTTTGAGGGAGAGGTTCTCTCCTCTCTCTTTTAGGATTTAGAATTAGGATTAGGATTTCTTTTGCTTTCAGGATTATCTTTTTATCAGGTTCAACATTCCTTTTTATTTATTTTCTCAATTTAATTTATGAATTCTTCTATGTTATAGATTATTCTTTGGATTAATGTTATTTGAGGTATTTCAGTTTATTATTGCTTTCTTTTATTTATGTTACTGTTGCTTCCAATCTGAAGACATTTTTATTCCAGTAGATTTACTTTTCCCCTTATGGTCTTGGTTAAGAAATCAGTAACTCAGGAGTTATCAAACTCAACATGATTGATAATTGTTATCTTTGCTAATTGAATTGAACTTCAATAATCCCAATCTTTCCTTAGGGATTAACTAGGATTTGAAGATCAAACTAATTAGTCACTTGACCTTTCTTTTCTTTAAGTAAGGACTAACTAAGTGGAATTAAGATTCAATCTTCAGCATCATTGATAAGGATAACTAGGATAGGACTTCTAATTTCTCATACCTTCCCAAAAGTTTATTTTACAGTTATTTTTTTATTTTACAGTCTTTTACTTATTTTAATTGCAATTCAAATCACTTGTTCCTCATCTTCAAAACTCTGATTTACAATGTCCATAACCAATAATAAGAACATACTTCCCTGCAGTTCCTTGAGAAGACGACCCGAGGTTTAAATACTTCGGTTATCAATTTTTAAGGGGTTTGTTACTTGTGACAACTAAAACGTTTGTACGAAGGGATTTCTGTTGGTTTAGAGACTATATCTACAACGCGACTATTTTTATAAAATTCTTTACCGGCAAAAAATCTTAACGTCAAAAATGGCGCCGTTGCCGGGGAACTGCAATCGTGTGCCTTATTATTGGTTATTGTAAATATTTTTCTTTTATTTCTTTATTTGTCTTTATTTTCTCTTTTTACTTCCATTAGCAACTATGAATTCTCACCCCTCTCGCTTTGAGTTTGGTTCTAATATTGTTGAAAGGAGTAAAAGTTATAATAGGAACATGCATCAAGGTCAGAGCAATCAAAGATGGATGGAGCCAAGAGTATCTGATCAAGCCTTTAGGCAACAACACCCTCCAAGATATCATGGACAAAGACCATTCTACAATGCATACCAAGCCAATATACATGGTGGACAACCTTGTAGTTACCAACAAGCCCCACCCTGTGCTTATAGGCCATCCTCTCAACATAACTTTGCACCACCACATTCACAAGCTCCTTTTCACCATTCACTACCATATGATCCTCATCTACCCAAATTCCAATCCAATTACTCCTAAATACCACTACTTTCCCATATACCACGTCCAAATCTATCACCCCAAGAATCAGAGGTTCGCCTCAAGGAAACAGTAGATCAACTTCAAATAACCCTTCATCAACTGGAGCAGGCAGTAAGTTTATTATCTTCTAGACGTTCGAACATTCAAGGACCTCCCACAGCCCCATGTGGACAATCTAAAGAAGAACGTAGTATGAAGGAGATACTAGAAACTCCAGTGGACAAAACAGGGCATGACTTCGTACTGGAACAAGTAGAGGAAGCTGTCATTGTAAACGAAGAAAAGTTGGTTGAAGACTTAGGAAACTGATAAACCCATATTTTATGATATATTTTGTGCTTAATTTGAGTGATTTATTCAATCCTTCACCCACTTATTCATATTAATTGCATGGTTTTACTTTCCCTTCCTTATTATGTGATGTATGTGAAAAACATGTTTCCTATGCTTAAAAATAATTATTTTGATTACCCTTTATTTCCATTCGATGCCGTGATTTGTGTGTTGAGTAGTTTCAGATCTTCTAAGGCAGGAATGACTTAAAGGATGGAAAGGAAACATACAAAATTGGAAGGAAAGCATAAAACGGAGTTTTTGAAGAAACTGGCATCCACGCGATCGCATGGGCGACGTGGCCGCATGCCAGCGCGAAGAGACAATGACGCGGCCGTATGACTGACGCGACTGCGCACCTTGAGCGAGACACATATGACGCGGACGCATGACTGACGCGACCGCGTGACAAGGAAAAACTCCTAATGACGCGACCACATGACCCACACGGACGCGTGACAGAGGCCACACACCAGAAATTGCAGAAAACGCTCATAGCGAATTCTGAAGCCCTTTTTGGCCCAAATCCAAGTCCAGAAGGCATAGACCAGAGGTTATGAAGTGGGGGAATGGATCCATTCGGGGAGAGTCTCCAATTAGTTAGTATTCATGAATTAGATTTAGTTTTGAGAGGGAGATTCTCTCCTCTCTCTTTAGGATTAGGATTTAGATTTAGGATTTTATTCGCTTTCCGGATTATCTCTTTACCAGGTTCAATACACCTTTTTATTTTGTTCTCAATTTAATTATGAATTCTTCTATGTTACAGATTACTCTTTAAATTAATGTTATTTGAGGTATTTCAGTTTATTATTGCTTTCTTTTATTTATGTTACTTTTATCCCCAATCTGAAGACATTTTTATTCCAGTAGATCTACTTTTCCCCTTTTGGTATTGGTTAAGAAATCAGTAACTCAGGAGTTATCAAACTCAACATGATTGATTATCGTTATCTTTACTAATTGAATTGAACTTCAATAATCCTAATCTTTCCTTAGGGATTAACTAGGATTTGAGGATCTAACTAATTAGTCACTTGACTTTCCTTTGCTCTAGCAAAGGTTAACTAAGTGGAATTAAGATTCAATTTTCATCATCATTGATAAGGATAACTAGGATAGGATTTCTAATTTCTCATACCTTGGCCAAAAGTGTGTTTTACAGTTATTTATTTAATTTACAGTCTTTTACTTACTTTAATTGCAATTTAAATCACTTGTTCTTCATCTTCAAAACCCCAATTTACAATCTTCATAACCAATAATAAGAACATACTCTTGAGAAGACAACCCGAGGATTAAATACTCGGTTATCAATTTTAAAGGGGTTTGTTACTTGTGACAACAAAAACGTTTGTATGAAAGGACATTTGTTGGTTTGGAAACTATACTTGCAACGAGGATTTACCTGCGAATTTCTAGACCATGAAAAAGTTCTCTCATCAAAATGGCGCCGTTGCCGGGGATTTGCAATTGTGTTCCTTATTATTGGTTATTGTAAATATTTTTCTTTTACGTGTTTATTTGTTTTTATTTTCTTCTTTTATCTTCACTAGCTACTATGAATTCTCACCCCTCTCGCTTTGAGTTTAGTTCTAATATTGTTGAAAGGAATGAAAGTTATAACAAGAACATGCATCAAGGTCAGAGCAATCAAAGATGGATCGAGCCAAGAGGATCTGATCAACCCTTTAGGCAGCAGACATGGTGGACAACCTTGTAGTTACCAAGGCATACCAAGGCAATAGACATGGTGGACAACCTTGTAGTTACCAACAAGCCCCACCCTATGCTTATAGGCCATCCTCTCAACACAACCTTGAACCACCACACTCACAAGCTCCCTTTCACCATTCGCCACCATATGATCCTCATTTACACCGATTCCAATCCAATCACTCCCAAACACCACCACTTCCCAATGTACCACATCCAAATCCATCACCCCGAGAATCAGAAGTTCACCTCAAGGGAACAGTAGATCAACTTCAAACAACCCTTCATTGACTGGAGCATGAAATAAGTCAATTATCTTCTCGACGTTCGAACATTCAAGGGCCTCCCAGAGCCCCATGTGGACAATCTAATGAAGAGCGTAGCATGAAGGAGATATTAGAAACTCCACTGGACAAGACAGAGCATGACTTCGTACTAGAACAAGTAGAGGAAGCTGTCATTATACAAGAAGAAGAGTTGGTTGAAGACTTAGGAGACGCTAAACTTCCTGGGAACCCAGAGTTGTGGAGAATTCTGTCAAGGATGTTACAACTGATGCTAAGGAGGATAGTGCATGGTGCACGAAATTGTTATCTCAGGCAACGGCGCCAAAAACTTGTACGCACGTCTTAATAAATCATTTTTCATTCACAACTTCGATACAACTAACTAGCAAGTGCACTGGGTCATCCAAGTAATAAAACCTTACATGAGTGAGGGTCGATCCCACGGAGATTGTTGGTATGAAGCAAGCTATGGTCATATTGTAAATCTCAATCAGGCGGATAATAAATGATTATGGAGTTTTCGAAAATTAATAATAAATAAATAGAAAATAAAGATAGAAATACTTATGTATATCATTGGTGAGAATTTCAGATACGTGTATGGAGATGTGTTCGTTCCTCTGAACTTCTGCTTTCCTGCTGTCTTCATCCAATCAGTTTTACTCCTTTCCATGGCTGGCTTTATGTAAGGACATCACCATTGTCAATGGCTACTTTTCATCCTCTCTGTGAAAATGGTCCGATGCGCTGTCACTGCATGGCTAATCATCTGGAGGCATCACCGTGGTCAATGGCTGCATCCTATCCTCTTGTGAAAATGGTCCAAATGCTTTGTCACAGCACGGGTAATCATCTGAGGTTCTCAATCATACTGGAATAGGATTCACCCTCCTTTTGTGTCTGTCACTACGTCCAGCACTCGCGAGTTTAAAGTTCGTCACAGTCATTCAATCCCAGAATCCTACTCAGAATACCACATACAAGGTTTGGACTTTCCGGATTCTCATGAATGCCGCCATCAATCTAGCTTACACCACGAAGATTCTGATTAAGAGATCCAAGAGATAATCATTCAATCTAAAGTGGAACGGAAGTGGTTGTCAGGCACGCGTTCGTAGGGGAATGATGATGATTGTCACGTTCATCACATTCATGTTGAAGTGCGAATGAATATCTTAAAAGCGGAATAAGTTGAATTGAATAGAAAAACAGTAGTACTTTGCATTAATTCATGAGGAACAGCAGAGCTCCACACCTTAATCTATGGAGTGTAGAAACTCTACCGTTAAAAATACATAAGTGAAAGGTTCAAGCATGGCCAAATGGCCAGCCCCCAAAACGTGATCAATATGATCCTAGGATGAACTAAAAATCATGAGATGTCTAATACAATAGTAAAAAGTCCTATTTATAATAAACTAGCTACTAGGGTTTACAGAAGTAAGTAATTGATGCATAAATCCACTTCTGGGGCCCACTTGGTGTGTGCTTGGGCTGAGCTTGAATGTTACACGTGCAGAGGCTCTTTCTGAAGTTGAACGCCAGGTTGTAACGTGTTTCTGGCGTTCAACTCTGGTTTGTGACGTGTTTCTCGCGTTTAACTCCAGACAGCAGCGTAGAACTAGCGTTCAACGCCCTTTTACGTCATCTAAACTCAGCCAAAGTATGAACTATTATATATTGCTGGAAATCCCTGGATGTCTACTTTCCAACGCAATTGAAAGCGCGCCATTTTGAGTTCTGTAGCTCCAGAAAATTTACTTTGAGTGCAGGGAGGTCAGAATCCAACAGCATCAGCAGTCCTTCTTCAACCTCTGAATCTGATTTTTGCTCAAGTCCCTCAATTTCAGCCAAAAAATACCTGAAATCACAGAAAAACACACAAACTCATACTAAAGTCCAGAAATGTGAATTTAACATAAAAACTAATAAAAACATCCCTAAAAGTAACTAGATCCTACTAAAAACATACTAAAAACAATGCCAAAAAGCGTATAAATTATCCGCTCATCACAACACCAAACTTAAATTGTTGCTTGTCCCCAAGCAACTGAAAATCAAATAGGATAAAAAGAAGAGAATATACTATAAATTCCAAAATCTCAATGAAACATAGCTCCAATCAGATGAGCGGGACTTGTAGCTTTTTGCCTCTTGAATAGTTTTGGCATCTCACTTTATCCATTGAGGTTCAGAATGATTGGCATCTATAAGAACTCAGAGTTCAGATAGTGTTATTGATTCTCCTAGTTCAGTATGATGATTCTTGAACACAGCTACTTTATGAGTCTTGGCCGTGGCCTTAAGCACTTTATTTTCTAGTATTACCACCGGATACATAAATGCCACAGACACATAACTGGGTGAACCTTTTCAGATTGTGACTCAGCTTTGCTAAAGTCCCCAATTAGAGGTGTCCAGGGTTCTTAAGCACACTCTTCTTTTGCTTTGGACCTTGACTTTAACCGCTTAGTCTCAAGTTTTCACTTGACACCTTCACGCCACAAGCACATGGTTAGGGACAGCTTGATTTAGCCGCTTAGGCCAGGATTTTATTCCTTTAGGCCCTCCTATCCACTGATGCTCAAAGCCTTGGGATCCTTTTTATTTACCCTTGCCTTTTGCTTTTAAGGGTTATTGGCTTTTTGCTCTTGCCTTTTGGTTTTAAGAGCTTTTGGCTTTTTCTGCTTGGTTTTTCTTTTTCTATATTTTTTTTCGCTATTTTTTTTTCTGCAAGCTTTATTCTTTGCTGCTTTTTCTTGCTTCAAGAATCATTTTTATGATTTTTCAGATTATCAAATAACATGTCTCTTTGTCATCATTCTTTCAAGAGCCAACATATTTAACATTCTTAAACAACAACTTCAAAAGACATATGCACTGTTCAAGCATTCATTCAGAAAACAAGAAGCATTGTCACCACATCAATATAATTAAACTAAGTTCAAGGATAAATTCGAAACTCATGTACTTCTTGTTCTTTTGAATTAAAACATTTTTCATTTAAGAGAGGTGATGGATTCATAGGACATTCATAACTTTAAGACAAAGTAACTAAACACTAATGATCATGTAATAAGACACAAACATGGATAAGCACTTAACATAAAGAAAACGAAAAACAGAGAATTTAAGAACAAGGAATGAATCCACCTTAGTGATGGTGGCGTTTCCTTCTTGAGGAATCAATGATGTCCTTGAGCTCTTCTATGTCTCTTCCTTGTCTTTGTTGCTCCTCCCTCATTGCTTTTTGATCTTCTCTAATTTCATGAAGGATGATGGAGTGCTCTTGATGTTCCACCCTTAATTGTCCCATGTTGGAACTTAATTCTCCTAGGAAGGTGTTGATTTGCTCCCAATAGTTTTGTGGAGGAAAATGCATTTGAGGCATCTCTGGGATTTCTTGATGGTGAGCTTCTTCATGTGCTTGTTGAGATCCATGAATGTGCTCTCTTGTTTGCTCTATCCTTTTCTTAGTGATGGGCTTGTGAGATGAATCTTTCCATCTCTCATGGCTCAGAGGTAAAAGCAATTGTCTTCTCTTTCCTCTTTCTTGAGGTTTCTCTGGCCTTAGGTGCCATTAATGGTTATTGAAAAACAAAAAAGCTATGCTTTTACCACACCAAACTTAGAATGTTGCTCGCCCTCGAGCAAAAGAAGAAAGAATAGAAGAAGAAGAAGAAGAAGATATGGAGGAGATGGAGGGATGTGTGTATTCGGCCATATGGGTGGGATTGGGTGGGAAAGAGATGTTGAATTTTGAAGGTAGGTGGGTGTATAGATGTGAGTGATAAATGGAAAACAGAAGGGATGACCATGAATGGAGAGAGAGAGGGTGAGGTAGGTGGGGATCCTGTGAGGTCCACAGATCCTGAGGTGTCAAGGATTTACATCCCTGCACCAATTAGGCATGTAAAATGCCTTTGCATGCAATTCTGGCGTTCAAACACCGAATTGATGCTTGTTCTGGGCGTTCAGCGCCCAGATGCAGCATATTTCTGGCGTTGAACGCCAGTTCTATGCTTGTTTCTGGCGTTCAGTGCCAACTTTCCTCACTGTGCATTTCTGGCGTCTGAACACTAGGATGCTGCTTGTTTCTGGCGTTCAACGCCAGAAACATGCTCTGTTCTGGCGTTGAACGCCAGCCAGATGCTCCTTACTGGCGTTTAAACGCCAGTCAGATCCTCCTCCAGGGTGTGATTTTTCTTCTACTGTTTTTGATTCCGTTTTCAATTTTTATATTTATTTTGTGACTCCACATGATCATGAACCTAATAAAACATGAAAGAACAATAAAAATAAAATAGAATTAGATAAATAAAAATTAGGTTGCCTCCCAACAAGCGCTTCTTTAATGTCAATAGCTTGACAGTGGGCTCTCATGGAGCCTCACAGATGTTCAGAGCATTGTTGAGACTCCTCAACACCAAACTTAGAGTTTGGATATGGGAGTTCAACACCAAACTTAGAGTTTGGTTGTGGCCTCCCAACACCAAACTTAGAGTTTGACTGTGGGAGCTCTGGTTGACTCTGTTTTAAGAGAAGCTTACTGTGCCTCTTTTCCATGTTTATAGAAGGATGTCCTTGAGTTTTAAACTCAAGGGAGTCCTCATTCAATTGAAGGACTAGTTCACCTCTGTCAACATCAATCACAGCTCTTGCTGTGGCTAGGAAGGGTCTTCCAAGGATGATGGATTCATCCTCATCCTTCCCAGTATCTAGGACTATGAAATCAGCAGGGATGTAAAGGCCTTCAACCTTTACTAATACGTCCTCTACTTGTCCATAAGCCTATTTTCTTGAATTGTCTACCATCTCTAATGAGATTTTAGCAGCTTGTACCCCAAAAATTCCCAGTTTCTCTATTACAGAGAGGGGCATGAGGTTTATCCCTGAACCAAGGTCACACAGAGCCTTTTTAAAGATCATGGTGCCTATGGTACAAGGTATTAGGAACCTTCCAGGATCCTGTTTCTTCTGAGGCAATGTCAGTTGATCCAGATCACTTAGTTCATTGGTGAACAAGGGAGGTTCATCTTCCCAAGTCTCAATACCAAATAATTTGGCATTCAGCTTCATGATTGCACCAAGGTACTTGGTAACTTGCTCCTTAGTAACATCCTCATTCTCTTCAGAAGAGGAATACTCGTCAGAGCTCATGAATGGCATAAGAAGGTTTAATGGAATCTCTATGGTCTCTAGATGAGCCTTAGATTCTTTTGGTTCCTTAAAGGGAAACTCCTTATTGATCATTGGACGTCCCAGGAGGTCTTCCTCCTTGGGATTCATGTCCTCTTCCTCTTTTGTGGTTTCGGCCATGATGGTCATTTCAATGGCCTTGCACTCTCCTTTTGGATTTTCTTCTGTATTGCTTGGGAGATACTATGAGGAGTTTTAGTGATCTTCTTACTCAGCTGGCCCACTTGTGCTTCCAAATCTCTAATGGAAGACCTTGTTTCATTCATGAAACTCACAGTGGCCTTAGATAGATCAGAGACTAAGTTTGCTAAATTAGAGGTATTTTGTTCAGAGTTCTCTGTTTGTTGCTGAGTGGATGATGGAAAAGGTTTACTATTGTTAAACCTATTTCTTCCACCATTATTAAAGCCTTGTTGAGGCTTTTGTTGATCCTTCCATGAGAGATTTGGGTGATTTCTCCATGATGAGTTATAGGTGTTTCCATAAGGTTCACCTAAGTAATTTACCTCTGCTATTGCAGGGTTTTCAGGATCATAAGCTTCTTCTTCAGAAGATGCCTCTTGAGTACTGTTGGATGCAGCTTGCATTCCTTTCAGACTCTGAGAAATCATATTGACTTGCTGAGTCAATATTTTATTCTGAGCCAATATGGCATTCAGAGTATCAATTTCAAGAACTCCCTTCTTCTGAGGCGTCCCATTGCTCACAGGATTCCTCTCAGAAGTGTACATGAACTGGTTATTAGCAACCATGTCAATAAGTTCTTGAGCTTCTGTAGGCATTTTCTTTAGGTGAATGGATCTACCTGCAGAAGTATCCAATGACATTTTAGCTAATTCAGACAGACCATCATAGAATATATCCAGGATGGTCTATTCTGAAAGCATGTCAGAAGGACACTTTTTGGTCAGTTGCTTGTATCTCTCCCAAGCTTCATAGAGGGATTCACCTTCCTTCTGTCTGAAGGTTTGAACATCCACTCTAAGCTTGCTCGGCTTTTGAGGAGGAAAGAACTTGGCTAAGAAAGCCGTGACCAGCTTATCCCAAGAGTTCAGGCTATCTTTGGGTTGAGAGTCCAACCACACTCTAGCTCTGTCTCTTACAGCAAAAGGGAAAAGCATGAGCCTGTAGACTTCAGGATCTACTCCATTAGTCTTAACAGTATCACAGATCTGCAAAAATTCAGTTAAGAACTGAAAAGGATTTTCAGATGGAAGTCCATGAAACTTGTAGTTCTGCTGCATCAGAGAAACTAATTGAGGATTCAGCTCAAAGTTGTTTGTTCCAATGGTAGGGATGGAGATGCTTCTTCCATGTAAATTGGAATTAGGTGCAGTAAAGTCACCAAGCATCCTCCTTGCATTATTATTATTTTCGGCTGCCATCTCTTCTTCTTGTTCGAAAGTTCCTGACAGGAGCTTGCTGGATTGTTGTAATTTAGCTTCTCTTAGTTTCCTCTTCAAAGTCCTTTCAGGTTCTGGATCTGCTTCAACAAGAATATTCTTGTCCTTTCTCCTACTCACATGAAAAAGAGGGAACAGAAAAATAATAATAATAGGGATCTTTTTTACCCAGGTATAGAGGTTCCCTTATGTGAGTAGAAGAAAAGAAGAAGAGAAAATCTAAACTCAGAGAGAGAGAGGGTTCGGATTTTTGGTGTGAGGGAGAGATGTTAGTAGATGAATAAATAAACAGAAGGAGATGAGAGAGAAGGATTTTCGAAAATTATTTTTGAAAAATGGTTAGTGATTTTTGAAAATTAAAAGAAGAATTAAATTAAAATTGAATTTTGAAACAATTAATTAATTAAAAAGAATTTTTGAAAAAGAGGGAGATATTTTCGAAAATTAGAGAGAGAGATTTAGTTAGGTAGTTTTGAAAAAGATAAGAAACAAACAAAAAGTTAGTTAGTAAGTTGAAACAAATTTGAAAATCAATTTTGAAAAGATAAGAAGATAAGAAGTTAGAAAAGATATTTTAAGATCAAATTTTTGAAAAAGATAAGATAAAAAGACATTTTTGAAAAGATATGATTGAAATTAGTTTTGAAAAAGATTTGATTTTTAAAATCACAATTAATGACTTGATTCACAAGAAATCACAAGATATGATTCTAGAACTTAAAGTTTGAATCTTTCTTAACAAGTAAGTAACAAACTTGATATTTTTTGAATCAAAATATTAATTGATGATGTTATTTTCGAAAATTAGGAGATAAAGATAAGAAAAAGATTTTTGAAAAATGTTTTTATAATTTTCAAAAATAAATAAGAAAAATGAAAAAGATTTGATTTTTGAAAAAGATTTTGAAAAAGATAAGATTTTTAAATTGAAAATTTGATTTGACTCATAAGAAACAACTAAATTTTAAAAAAATTTTGAAAAAGTCAACTCAAATTTTCGAATTTATGAGAAGAAAAAGGAGAAGATATTTTTTTTATTTTTGAATTTTTTAATGATGAGAGAGAAAAATTAAAATGTCATTTTCATGTTTTTCTCTTTTCTTTCTGGATCAAAACAAGGAATGCATGCAAGAACACTATGAATGTCAAGATGAACATCAAGAATACTTTGAAGATCATGATGAACATTAAGAACTTATTTTTGAAAATTTTATATGTAAAGATAACATGCCAGACACCAAACTTAGAAATCTTTCATGTTCAGACACTATGAATGCAAAAATGCACATGTAAAACAAGAAAAGACACAAAACAAGAAAACATCAAGATCAAACAAGAAGACTTACCAAGAACCACTTGAAGATCATGAAGAACACTATGAATGCATGAAATTTCGAAAAAAATGCAAGATGAGCATGCAATTGACACCAAACTTAAAATCTGACTCAAGACTCAAACAAGAAAAACAAATTTTTTTTTTTTATTTTTATGATTTTCTAATTTTTTTTGGATTTTGCGAAAATTATTTGAAAAAGAAAAAGAAAAATAAGGATTCCAAAATTTTTAATATGAATTTCAGGAATCTTGCACTGTTAGTCTAAAGCTCCAATCTGAGAGTTAGACATGGCTTACTAGTCAGCCAAGCTTTAGAAGATACAAATCAGGCATATAACAGCTGATATTCCAATTAACTTGCCTCTATGCTGATGGTTGGAAGCCCCTATCCAAAAGAATTAGACCTGGCTTTACAGCCAGCTAGGCTTCAACATGCTTCATGAAACACTAGAATTCATTCTTAAAAAACTTTAGAATAATTTTCGAAAACAGATGAGAAATTTTTGAAAAAAAATTTTTTTTTTGAAAACTTTTTGAAAATAAAATAAGAAGAAAATTACCCAATCTGAGCAACACGATGAACCGTCAGTTGTCCAAACTTGAACAATCCCCGGCAACGGCGCCAAAAACTTGGTGCACGAAATTGTGATCTCAGGCAACGGCGCCAAAAACTTGTACGCACGTCTTAATAAATCGTTTTTCATTCACAACTTCGATACAACTAACCAGCAAGTGCACTGGGTCGTCCAAGTAATAAAACCTTACGTGAGTAAGGGTCGATCCCACGGAGATTGTTGGTATGAAGCAAGCTATGGTCATCTTGTAAATCTTAGTCAGGCGGATAATAAATGATTATGGAGTTTTCGAAAATTAATAATAAATAAACAGAAAATAAAGATAGAAATACTTATGTATATCATTGGTGAGAATTTCAGATACGTGAATGGAGATGCGTTCGTTCCTCTGAACTTCTGCTTTCCTGCTGTCTTCATCCAATTAGTCTTACTCCTTTCCATGGTTGGCTTTATGTAAGGACATCACCATTGTCAATGGCTACTTTTCATCCTCTCTGTGAAAATGGTCTGATGCGCTGTCACTGCATGGCTAATCATCTGGAGGCATCACCGTGGTCAATCGCTGCATCCTATCCTCTTGTGAAAATGGTCCAAATGCTCTGTCACAGCATGGCTAATCATCTGAGGTTCTCGATCATACTGGAATAGGATTCACCCTCCTTTTGCATCTGTCACTACGCCCAGCACTCGCGAGTTTGAAGTTCGTCACAGTCATTCAATCCCAGAATCCTACTCGAAATACCACAGACAAGGTTTAGACTTTCATGAATGCCGCCATCAATCTAGCTTACACCACGAAGATTCTGATTAAGAGATCCAAGAGATAATCATTCAATCTAAGGTGGAACGGAAGTGGTTGTCAGGCACGCGTTCGTGGGGGAATGATGATGATTGTCACGTTCATCACATTCATGTTGAAGTGCGAATGAATATCTTAGAAGTGGAATAAGTTGAATTGAATAGAAAAATAGTAGTACTTTGCATTAATTCATGAGGAACAGCAGAGCTCCACACCTTAATCTATGGAGTGTAGAAACTCTACCGTTAAAAATACATAAGTGAAAGGTTCAGGCATGGCCGAATGGCCAGCCCCCAAAACGTGATCAATATGATCCTAGGATGAACTAAAAATCATGAGATGTCTAATACAATAGTAAAAAGTCCTATTTATAATAAACTAGCTACTAGGGTTTACAAAAGTAAGTAATTGATGCATAAATCCACTTTCGGGGCCCACTTGGTGTGTGCTTGGGCTGAGCTTAAATGTTACACATGCAGAGGCTCTTTCTGGAGTTGAACGCCAGGTTGTAACGTGTTTCTGGCGTTCAACTCTGATTTGTGACGTGTTTCTGGCGTTTAACTCCAGACAGCAGCGTAGAACTGGTGTTCAACGCCCTTTTACGTCCTATAAACTCAGCCAAAGTATGGACTATTATATATTTCTGAAAAGCCCTGGATGTCTACTTTCCAACGCAATTGGAAACGCGCCATTTTGAGGTCTGTAGCTCTAGAAAATCCACTTTGAGTGCAGGGAGGTCAGAATCCAACAGCATCAGCAGTCCTTCTTCAGCCAGAAAATACCTGAAATCACAGAAAAATACACAAACTCATAGTAAAGTCCAGAAATGTGAATTTAACATAAAAACTAATAAAAACATCCCTAAAAGTAACTAGATCCTACTAAAAATATACTAAAAACAATGCTAAAAAGCGTATAAATTATCCGCTCATCAGTGCACAATCCCTAAGGTAGGTATTTCATGAAAAACTAGACAGAATAATCCAAGAAGCAATTTTCCTTGATGATGATAATCTCAAGTCAAGTTCTTCTAGTAATGAACTTGCATCCGCGAGTGAATTCTCTGAGATCGAAGAATCCTCCCCAAGCGAGTACGAAGATGATACGGAGGTAGATTTCTCTCAACCTCCAGTTTATGACTTACGTGACGAGGAAGACATATAAGGCTTTGATCAGGACATGGATACATTTTAAGAATCTTGCAAAGAAGTGAAGAATTTCACAGAAGAGCACAAGGGAGTAGAACTCATAGAACCACTGGAACCACCTATCCTAAGGCCATTACCACCCAATACAAGCTTCAAGTGGGTACAATCCTTAACCTTTAGCTTTATTTTTCCACTTGAATATGGTTTGCTTGAAACAGATGGCCAGCTTAAAGCTCTCTGCGGCTTTAAGAGTAAGAGGGAAATGGCTCGTGCTCAGAGCTGGTGCACAAAGTTCAATAAGGTTCCACGCTTCAACTCGAAGTGTGCGGATTGGCATCATGATCTATCAAATTGATCTCGGAAAACGTTTGGTTATTCTAGTGAGAATCTAATTTCTAAACCACCCGGATGGAAAAATATAGATCAAGACGAAGGTGGATTTAAAAGCCAAGTTTGGGATCCTATAATCTATTCTGACATTCGTCACCCCGGGAGCCTGAGAATCTATTTGAAGCTGCTCAGAAGCTTTACATGCCTAGTTTGGGACCCCGGAGGCTATTGGCATTCCAAGCATTGGTGGAGATTTATGGACGAGTTTAAGCATAAACCGCCAAAGCAGGAAGCTCATCCAATGTCCAACTTAAGGACTTTAACTAAAAGTGCTAGGTGGGAGACAACCCACCATGGTATGGTCGTTTCATTTTCATTTTTATTTCGTGTTATTTATTTTTATTTCCTTTTCAATTGAACCTGAATATTCTTCATTCGCATTGCATACCAGTTAAAAAAAAACGGTGCGCAACGCGACCGCATCATTCATGCGATCGCGTCAAGTTGCGAAAACATTCCCCCCGCGGCCGCGTGATCTAGAGATCGGCGTAAACATCCAACGTCCAGAAAGTTACGCTGGAATCGTGCGGCCATTGTGCGTTTTGCACAAAACGCCCACGCGATCGCGTCCCTGACGCGATCGCGTCCCTTGCACAACATCAATCCCACGCGACAGCGTGAGCGACGCAATCGCGTCGCATGGATTACACAACATCCCAAAAGGAGACAGAGAGTTGCGCTGAAACGACGTTGGAATCGTGTGTTTAGCACAATTTCTGGCGATGCGATCGCATGCCCCAGGCGATCGCGTCATTCACTCTTTTAGCTATTCCATGCGATCGCGCCACTCACACGATCGCGTCAACCACCATTTCAGCCCAACCACGCGACCGCGTGCCCCACGCGATCGCGTGGATTCAAATTTATAACCCCCCAGTCACGCGAACCCTACCATTCGCACCCCCCAACCCCTTCTCCTTCCTCTCTTCTTCTCCAACCACCCAACCACCACCCAACCACCATCACCAACCGCCGCCATCCCGCCGACCACCCAGACCCCGCCGCCACGCCACCCCTTCCTCCTTCCCCTTCTTTCTTCTTCTTCCTTCTTCCTCCTCCCTCCACCGCCACTACCCCTTCCGCGACCACCACCCACCGCCACCGCCCCGTCCCAGACGCCCCCCCCATTCGCCACCCACGCCCCCCTTCCCTTCCTCCCCTTTCTCTCCCCTCTACCCCCATTACCCTTCCCGAAGCCCCTGGCCCCGAACAGCAGCCACCGCCTCCGCCACCCTCCTCCGCCGCGCCAGATGCCACCGCCACCATCCCCCAGCCACCTCTCTGCCCCACTCTCCTTAATTCGCCTACCAGGTTCCGACGAACACCACCCTTCTATCCATTCGTAGTTAATTCATATTTTTCTGTTTATGTTCATATTTAGGCTAGTTAGATATGCATGTTGTAGTGGATTTTAGGTTGTTAGGTAGCCTAGGATGTGGTTAGTGGATTTAGGCCTGATTAATTGCGCTGTTCGTGTTTCTTGTTTTCTACTTTTCGTAATTCTGCTGTTACTGTTAGTATTGTTCATATGCTGTAATTTCTTGTTTCATGCTGCTCTTTACATTGCTTTTCCATGTTCATATTCCTTATATGTAACTGCAGCTATATTTTTCACTCATATGAACTCTTATGACTGCTGTTTATTTTCTGGGACAATCCAATTTTAGCCGGAATGCTGCCCAATTTTCTGTAAAACTGTTCTACTTTCATTCATGTTTTGGTTTTAGCACTTTTAAATTCTGCTTCACTCTGCTTTTATCAAACCAATTCATGAATGCCAGGGCAAGCTTTCTTATCCTTTTTGATTTCCTGGTTCTTAATCTGCATTTTTGATGATTAGATTCCAATTTTTGCTATTTCTATATCTATCTGAATCATCATCAACCTAATTTCCTTGTTTGGATATGAGTTACCTATATCTTCTCATTGTGAATGCCTGTTACTTGGAATATGATCATTATGCCACTTTCTTTGAACCAATTTTTACTAACTCCCTAATTTTAACTTCCTAAACTCTTTTTCAATTCTAACCAACCTAACCTTTCAAAACATCTCTTCTGGTTTTTCACTTTCTTTTAACCTTCTAACCAAGGCATAATGTTAATTTTTCTAATTAACATGACTTCCATTACATTTTGGATTGTGAATTCTTCTTTTCGGACTTTTCACTCCTATACAATCCTTAAATGCAAATTTACTTAACTCAATTTCCTCTTCTATTGCTCCTTTGCCACTTTGTGTTTCTTTTGATTATTTGCCTATTTGTTTTCCTGTTTTTATTATATCCTGGTTTTCTATTTTTTAGGATGTCTGTTGATGACATGTCACCATGTCATGTTTTTCTATGCTTTTTCATACAAGAAATTAATGATTTGTGCTTAAATATTGGATGCTTTTGTACTTAATTGGTATATTTCTTTGATCTTTTAATTTTATAAATCATGTAGGAAATAAGAAGAAAGAGAAGCAAAGAAGCACAAAATAAGCTAAAAAGGAAAAAAAAGAACTTTGGGGAACACTTTGAAGTTGGAGTACACTTTGGAGCCTTAGGCCACGCTTTTAAAAGCGTGGCCCATGACCAAATAAAAGGAAAATAGGCAATCAGCACAAAGCTCAGCTCACTTGGAGAGCTGAGCGCTACAAGAGTGCAAAATGAGCTTGGAAAGCAAAATTTTGGCTAAGTTAAAATCTGGGCGCTCACAGCATGACCATGCCTCCTTCCAAGGGCTATAACTTGAGCTACAGATGTCCGATTGATGTGCTTCCAGTTGCGTTGGAAAGCTGACATTCAGAGCTTTCCAACGATGTATGGCAACTTATATTTGGCATGAAATAGAGGCACGAATGAAATGCATCTTTAAGGGCCAAAAACAAGCAAAAAAATCAGCAAATGCTTCCACCAAAGCTCGAAGCTGGAACCTCACTCCAAGGCAAAGTAGCGCTCACTTAAAGAGTGCTGTGCTCTCAATAATGCTCACTTTGTGAGCTGAGCTTGGTCTTTCCTTTCCTTGTTTCTTGGCCTCATATTGGGCTCAGCTCACAAAAGTGAGCAGAGCGCTACCCATGGGCACAAGCATGCTTGACACGGTCCAGGAGCACAAGACGCGCAACAAATTTGGCACCAAGGCACCAATGCTCAGCTCACTTGTGAGCTGAGCTTTCCCCTGATACCTTCCCCAAGCAATTTTCACATGGGCCAAAATTCAATTAAAATTCTCTTTAATTCAATTCTTCTCCAAATTGAATCAAGGCCAACCAAACCCATTTCTCCTCAACTCCAAAGCAAGAAAAGCCCACATCATCACTCAATGGCACAAGGATTAGATAAATTAGGAATTTCATTTAATTGTAATTTATTTTTCATTTCATTTTTCATTTTCATTTTATAAAGCCTATATAAAGGCATCATTTTCATCTTTGTGGGAGACCCGAGGAGAGCTCCATTGGAGGGTAGAGGGGCTGGCTCCATTTGAGAACTCTCTCTTTAGTTTTCATTTTTTGTTTTGAATTTTGGGTGGAGAATTGAAGAAATTATGTTTCAATCTCACCTTGAATTCTCTCTTGTTCTTTTACTGCATAATTCAAAATTTCATTTTCTGTTTTAAATCTTCTTCTTCTGCAATCTGTTCTTTTACTTTTCTGCAATTATTCTCTTGTTGGATCTAGGAAGGGAGTGAGATCTAGACTTGTTTTCTAGTCTCTTTGATTCCTTGAGATCTTCAACCTTCTTTTAAATTGCTGCAAATTAAGCACTGCTTTCCTGCTTTTAAATTCTTCAAGTCATTTTAATTTTCTGTTTTGATCCTTCACTGAAATTTTCCCTTTCTGTTTAGATTTGCTGCAACTCTCAATTTACTTTCCTGCACATTTACCTTTACTGTAATTGTTCTGAATTTGATCTGTTGCTCTCTTTAAATATTCTGCACCCAACCCCCTTTACTTTTCATGCAATTTACATTTCTTGTCATTTAAGATTCTTGCAATTTACTTTTCTTATTCTTTAAGTTTCTGCATATCTACTTTCTGCACTTTATAATTCCTTGTCATTTATATTCTGTTGCTTCAAGTTTCACCCAAATTTCACTTAAATGTTAGCTTGACTAAACTAATCACCCACTAAAGTTGCTTGATCCATCAATCCTCGTGGGATCGACCTCACTCTAAGTGAGTTTTACTACTTGATACGACCCGGTATACTTGCCGGTGAGTTTTAGGTGTTTTGGAAAATTCGTTTTTCCACAAAAATACCATCAAGTTTTTGGCGCCGTTGCCGGGGATTGATTTAGATCAACAATGATTAAGTGGGTGAGAAGTCTAGATCAAGCATTCTCTTTACTTTTGTTCTCTGTTCTAAGCTGAAACCAAGGTGTTTGAGTTATTGCCTCACTAAGAAATTCATCTCTGAGATATGAATTTCAATTTTCCTTGGTGTTGTGTTTTCCAAAATTCAAATGGAGTTCAACTCATCTTATGATCAAATTAATTTCATGGAATATGACCCACCATCACCAATCTCTAATGGTGGCTGGGAATATCACCAAGAAAATACTAATTCTGAGCACTCCAATTCATAGAGATTTGCTTCAGAGACACAAGATGAGCAAAAAAATCATATGGGATATCTTCCTCCACCACAAAATGATGCAAGTTGCTATTCTAATGATGGCTGGGGGGAGCAAAACCAAAAAACAGTTGAGAGCCCATATTCCACTTATCAAGAGCCATCTTCACTCGAACGTACTATCAATTCACTTATACAAAATTTTCCAACCTCACCTTCTAGTTTTTCATCTGAAAATTCTTCATCACTGGACTTTGTCTCCACACAAAATCCTTGCCAAAACTCACCACCCACACAAACTTCCATGAACCAAAGACTCTCAAATCTTGAGTCCATGCTCAAAAGACTTGCGGAGGAGAAAGAGAAATACCAGAAAGAACAAGAGAACTCCATCAAAAACATGGGAGTGCAGTTAGGCAAATTGTTGAGTGCAATGAAGAAGAAGGAAAAACAAGAGGAAGAGGCTACTGAGTCAAGTGAATTCTTAGTGAAAAAGAAAGAGGTGGTGGAAATAGCTGAAAATGAAACTGCACTTGAGGTGACAAGAGAACATGAAGACTCACAACTCTCACAAACCTCCCTGGACCAAAACACCTCAACACTTGAATCTGTGATTGAAAAATATGAAGAGGAGATGAAGAAATGTTGGGAAGATCAACAAACCTCCTCCATGATAGAGCTATTAAAACAAATGTTGAGTGTAAAAGAGGAAGTGGAGGAGCAAGAAAGTGAGGAAGTCATTCCAGAAAATTTACACTCAAGTGAGGAAGAGTTCATGGAACCACCGATTCAAAAGGCTCTGGATGAATACAATACTCCAATAATCACACAGCAACCAAGACTTGGATTCAAAGAAGTGAAGGCAACTAACAAGAGCACCAATCCTGTCCCTAATCCAGCAAGCAAGATCAATCAAGCCATTTGCAAAAGGAAGCTTGCTGAGGAAAAGCCAAGGCAAGGGACAGTAGCTGAAACTTCTCCTCCTTTGAAGTCATTTCTCTTAACAAATTGGAAGAAGAGGAAGAAAGTAAAGAACAGGTAGACAGTAGGTACATTTCTTTTCCTTGCTTGGTTTAAATTTCAATAAATTGGCATATGGTTACATTCTAAGTTTGGTGTTTCCTTGCAACAAATTGTTTTCAATCTTTTTGGATGATTGCATCAAATCAAAAATGAAAGTGACACACCAAGATTCTAAGTTTGGTGTGCCACTTATTTTCTATGCAATTCATTCAAGCAACACCACTTGTCTTCATAATCATAATGCCTCTGCAGTTTTATTTTTCTCTTTTAATTTGACACTTTTTCATTCTACTTTCTTTAGTCATTTTTCTGTTTTAAAATGCTTTCATTTTAGTTTGCTTATTTACTGTGTTTGTTAAGACATTACCAAGAGAGCTTTATTCATGAAAGATTCTTTGCTTGGTGATTATACTTAACAAATAACAGTTTCACTTGCTTAGTTTTAATTCAAATAAATTGACATATGATTGCATTCTAAGTTTGGTGTTGCTATGCAACAAAATTTGGTTTAAATTCTTACAAGATACTTGCATTAATTCCAAGTGAAAGTGTCACACTAAGTTTGGTGTGCCACTTATCTTTTATGCAATGTATTGTGGTCACCTTCTTAAGTTTGCAATCACAATGTCTCTGTCTCTTGTGCCTTGATTGTTATCTTTAATTTTGCTTGCTTAAAACACATGTGCTACTAACATTTCATTGGATAAGACATTCATGATTCATCTTAGCCCCATAGCCATTGTTCTAATTGTTGCTTGAGGATGAGCAAGCATTCTGAGTTTGGCAAGAGAAAGAGGAAGAATGGAGGAAAAAGGACAACAATAATGAAGATGAACTACAAGGTTGTAGAGTTCCTTTTCTCCTCATTTGTTTTAAGCACTTAAATTGCATGATTGTCTTTATATTCTCTGTGTGCATGTGTGGTATGAATAAGCATAGCTTGAATATTGATTTGTAACATGTTGCCATACCATTATGACTACCAACTTGAGTCTTGTAAAGCTTAAAGCATTAAAGTATCATGATCATAAACAAACAAGGCATTAAAGAAGAGTTTAGCATGTGCATACAAGTATTGGAAAGCTAGTATGATTAATTGTTGTTCAATTGCATTGGATTTTATTTAATTGAAGTTTTCATCTAGTACATTTTGTGAAATCTTTTGAAAATCATGAAAACCTTGAAGAAGCAAATACAATTAAAGCAAGAAAAGAAAAAGGGAAAGAATGAGAAAGCTGAAGGCTCTGAGTACCAATGGCAATTTATTTGTTAAGTACTTGTGGTGTTTATGTATCAAGCCAAATGCTTGAAAACAAAACACTTAGAAGTCAAGGCTAGGCTCAAGTGCAAAAGCACTCCCTCAAAGCTCAAGGTTCTGAGCATCAATGATTAGAGAGTCAAGAAAAAGAAAAGAAAAATGAGCTTAATGAAGTCCTCTAATCAAATGCTTGTGGTGCTTATGTATCAAGTGGTAATACTTGAAAACAAAGCATTTAGAAGTCATAGCTTTGTTATCAACTCATGGGGAAAAGCACCCAAAAAGGAGAAGCTAAATAAGAAAATCAAAAGCTTGTTTCAAGGAAGAAATATAAGAGAAAGATTTCATAAATTGAGCTAGATAGAAGCATCAATCATTTACATCTCTTTTGTGATTGAAGCATGCTTAGAAAACTAGCTAACCATGAACATTGAGTTGCTATTCTTCTTACCTTGGATTGTCAATCTTTAATGCATGATTCTTTTCTTGCTTGGGGACAAGCAAGGTTTAAGTTTGGTGTTGTGATGACATGTCACCATGTCATGTTTTTCTATGCTTTTTCATACAAGAAATTAATGATTTGTGCTTAAATATTGGATGCTTTTGTACTTAATTGGTATATTTCTTTGATCTTTTAATTTTATAAATCATGTAGGAAATAAGAAGAAAGAGAAGCAAAGAAGCACAAAATAAGCTAAAAAGGAAAAAAAAGAACTTTGGGGAACACTTTGAAGTTGGAGTACACATTGGAGCCTTAGGCCACGCTTTTAAAAGCGTGGCCCATGACCAAATAAAAGGAAAATAGGCAATCAGCACAAAGCTCAGCTCACTTGGAGAGCTGAGCGCTACAAGAGTGCAAAATGAGCTTGGAAAGCAAAATTTTGGCTAAGTTAAAATCTGGGCGCTCACAGCATGACCGTGCCTCCTTCCAAGGGCTATAACTTGAGCTACAGATGTCCAATTGATGTGCTTCCAGTTGCGTTGGAAAGCTGACATTCAGAGCTTTCCAACGATGTATGGCAACCTATATTTGGCATGAAATAGAGGCACGAATGAAATGCATCTTTAAGGGCCAAAAACAAGCAAAAAAATCAGCAAATGCTTCCACCAAGGCTCGAAGTTGGAACCTCACTCCAAGGCAAAGTAGCGCTCACTTAAAGAGTGCTGTGCTCTCGATAATGCTCACTTTGTGAGCTGAGCTTGGTCTTTCCTTTCCTTGTTTCTTGGCCTCATATTGGGCTCAGCTCACAAAAGTGAGCAGAGCGCTACCCATGGTCACAAGCATGCTTGACACGGTCCAGGAGCACAAGACGCGCAACAAATTTGGCACCAAGGCACCAATGCTCAGCTCACTTTGTGAGCTGAGCTTTCCCCTGATACCTTCCCCAAGCAATTTTCACATTGGCCAAAATTCAATTAAAATTCTCTTTAATTCAATTCTTCTCCAAATTGAATCAAGGCCAACCAAACCCATTTCTCCTCAACTCCAAAGCAAGAAAAGCCCACATCATCACTCAATGGCACAAGGATTAGATAAATTAGGAATTTCATTTAATTGTAATTTTTTTTTCATTTTATTTTTCATTTTCATTTTATAAAGCCTATATAAAGGCATCATTTTCATCTTTGTGGGAGACCCGAGGAGAGCTCCATTGGAGGGTAGAGGGGCTGGCTCCATTTGAGAACTCTCTCTTTAGTTTTCATTTTCTGTTTTGAATTTTGGGTGGAGAATTGAAGAAATTCTGTTTCAATCTCACCTTGAATTCTCTCTTGTTCTTTTACTGCATAATTCAAAATTTCATTTTCTGTTTTAAATCTTCTTCTTCTGCAATCTGTTCTTTTACTTTTCTGCAATTATTCTCTTGTTGGATCTAGGAAGGGAGTGAGATCTAGACTTGTTTTCTAGTCTCTTTGATTCCTTGAGATCTTCAACCTTCTTTTAAATTGCTGCAAATTAAGCACTGCTTTCCTGCTTTTAAATTCTTCAAGTCATTTTAATTTTCTGTTTTGATCCTTCACTGAAATTTTCCCTTTCTATTTAGATTTGCTGCAACTCTCAATTTACTTTCCTGCACATTTACCTTTATTGTAATTGTTCTGAATTTGATCTGTTGCTCTCTTTAAATATTCTGCACCCAACCCCCTTTACTTTTCATGCAATTTACATTTCTTGTCATTTAAGATTCTTGCAATTTACTTTTCTTGTTCTTTAAGTTTCTGCATATCTACTTTCTGCACTTTATAATTCCTTGTCATTTATATTCTGTTGCTTCAAGTTTCACCCAAATTTCACTTAAATGTTAGCTTGACTAAACTAATCACCCACTAAAGTTGCTTGATCCATCAATCCTCGTGGGATCGACCTCACTCTAAGTGAGTTTTACTACTTGATACGACCCGGTATACTTGCCGGTGAGTTTTAGGTGTTTTGGAAAATTCGTTTTTCCACAAAAATACCATCATCTGCCAGCCAAAGAAAAAGAAAAGCAAAGGCAACTACTGGAAAATGTAAAAGAGGAGAATCCTCCATGTCTATCCTGGATATCATGCACGATGACTCCTGGAGGGAGAAACACTTTACCCCGCAGGTGAAGGCTGACCAGCTACTCCCTGCCACTGATCCCTATAGATTTGCAAACCAATACTGTGAGCTGAAATATCCGGTGTTTGCAACCTCCAGAAACCTGTACCTGGAGAGGACTTTGAAAATCCCAGAAGAACTCCAGTAATACACCTCTGAGAAAATCAAATAAAGAGGCTGGTTCTTCCTGGTGAGAAACCTGACTGAGGTCAATGCATCTTGGGTAAGGGAATTCTACTACAATTACTTCAAAACTTCCCTAGATGCAGTGAACCTTAGGGGGAAGCAGATTTTGGTCACTGAAGAGGCCATAGAGGATGTTCTGAAGCTTCTGCCTAAATCTAATCAGCTGGATGGCTATTAAAGAGCTGAGGAGGATATGCGCTTCATGAAATTTGATTGGGATGCAGTCAAGGCCAGGATAGCCCTTGACCCGACCGTTCCATGGATCATGGGTCAGAACACCACCATGCCAAAGGGAATCAAGTGGATTTACTTAAATGATGAGGCTCGGCTATGGCCCCAGATCCTGAGCAGTTTTGTCATGCCGAGTACCCATGAGACAGAGATACCTGCCGCTATGATCACCCTCCTATGGTGTGTGATGGAGGGTAAGGACCTGTACCTGCCACACTTTATCCGGTACTATATGGCCAGGGTCCACGTCCGAGGCACTCTACCCTTTTCTTATCTGATTACACAGCTAGGCCGTCGAGCTAACGTGCCTTGGGAGGATGCTGATGAGAAGCCACCTGTTGCAGAATGCAAGAAGATTATCCCTAATAGCAGGAACTTTCTGGCTTTGGGCTACAAACCTCCATTCTTCACTGCTACTGCTGAGATAGCCACACCATCTGCCGGCCCCTCTTCCTCCACAGCTACCCCAGCCACCCCTGCTACCACCACTGCACCTCCACCTGCCTCAGAGCCAGTTTATCACCTAGTGCACCGCCTATTTCGGTGGCCCGACCAGATGGAGCGTCGCAACAAGCGACGCTATGAGCACCTAAAGCTGATGATACGATCTGGCGACATCCCCTCTGAGCCTGACACACCATCCGAGGCATCTGAGGAGGAGGCGGATGATCACGAGGCAGAGACCCATCCACAGAGCAAGGCTGCGCAAGCAGGCACAGAGCAGGCCGCATCACATCAGGAGGCTTCACCTCAGATTCAGGCTGTAGACCCCGAGATCCCTATCCAGTCAGCACCTCCTCTGCAACAGGCAGATCCTCAGACCACCACCACAGAGACTCTAGCTACCCACCCTTCCAGTGATGACACCCCTTCACACCCTGCTTGAGTGAGTATCAGGGACGATGCTTCATTTTAAGTGTGGGGAGATCGCCATCTCTGGCGTATTTTTTGGTGAATCACTACAGACTCTTTCATTTTATTTTGCTATTTTTTTTTATTTTTCTCTTTATTTTTATTTTTATTTTCCCAATACTTATACATTGCTATTTTCATGTATTTATACTCTATTTTCTGCATTTCTCACTTTAGTTCATATTTTAGCCATTTAGTTTAGTTGCAATTCTAACTTATTAGTTATAGAAATTGTGGATTAATTAGTATAGTTTACCCTTTTTAGCATAAGATAGCTTAGTTTATATTGAAAATATAAAAAGGAAGTAAACTAGGAACTTGAACATAATAGAAACAACCCACACCTTGTATATATAACATTCCATGTTAGCTAGTTAACAACATTTCATCAAGGAGAAACACAAACTTTAAAGCCATTTAAAATAAATTTTACATTGAGAATAATGGGAACTTTTAATTTTACTTGCATGACATACATAACTGAAATATGATTTTTGAGTTAGAGAATACACAGCCTGTGAGTTTTGAGCTTAATTGTACGGTTACATTCAAACCATAATTTTTATTCCTGTGTGTTCCGCCCTTCTAATTTATTCTGATGTTCTTTACTTTGTTTTAATCTATATGTCCAATTATAGAATAGAAATACATACCAAGAGAGTGATTGAGGCCATTGTTTGATTTTAGCTCACTTATCCCAAATTAGCCTGCCTTTTACATCACCCTTGTCAGCCCCCTTGAACCTTTAAACCCCCTCTTACTCTATAAACCACAATGCTAGCCTTAAGCAGAAAAACAAAATAAAAATTCCAAGTTGAATCCTTGGTTAGCTTAAGATAGAAAGTGTGTAATTGTTTAAGTGTGGGAAACCTATTGGGAACATGGATGATAAAAACAAAAGGTAGAAAAGTTGAAAAGAATAAAATTATTCAAATAAAAATTTTGGGAAGCATGCTCATGTAAAATCAAATAATTGAATTACCATGTGCAATAAAAAATATTATTTTTCAATATTTGAATAAAGGGGATACAAAAGAATTTCCCAAATGCAAAATAAATGCACATGGGACAAAAGTTAAAGTATGAGCATGTAACATCAAAAGTGGGAAAAAGTGGGAAAATAGGTACAGAAGCTCTGCTTTACAAAGTATGTATGTTAGGTGAGATCTTAGACTAATCAAGGATTCGCTTAATTAGCTCACTTAGCCTTATACATATACCCTTACCTTTACCTTGGCCCATTACAACCTTAATTAAAGACCTCATGACTTTTGTATGCCTATATTCTATAGATGTTGATTGGTTAGATGAAAAACAAAGTTATAGAAAGGAAGGATAAAAAGAAGAATAGAGTGATTAACCCAATAAACACTGAGTGACTAGAGAGTAAACACAAAATCCAGTGAGGGTTCAATAGCTCATTAACATATATCTCTACTTGAATTATTAATTGTCTTGCAAGTTTATAAAATGTTTTTTCTCTCCCGTCTCAACTGTAAAAGTGCTTTATCATTATCTAAGGTTTGGTTATATATATATATATATATATATATGACTCCTTGAGAATGTGAATTAATTCAACTACATGTAAGCTTTATATACAAGTGAATAACAATTAAGAATTGCATGATGCATGTAGGTAGTTGCATTTAGAGTAGATTGCATTGCATGAGATTCCACCACTTTAACTTTAACTTACTCTTTATCTTGGACTTAGCATGAGGACGTGCTATTGTTTAAGTGTGGGGAGGTTGATAAACCCATATTTTATGATATATTTTATGCTTAATCTGAGTGATTTATTCAATCCTTCACCCACTTATTCATATTAATTGCATGGTTTTACTTTCCCTTCCTTATTATGTGATGTATGTGAAAAACATGTTTCCTATGCTTAAAAATAATTATTTTGATTACCCTTTATTTCCATTCGATGCCGTGATTCGTGTGTTGAGTAGTTTCAGATCTTCTAAGGTAGGAATGACTTAAAGGATGGAATGGAAACATACAAAATTGGAAGGAAAGCATAAAACGGAGTTTTTGAAGAAACTGGCATCCACGCGATCGCATGGGCGACGCGGCCGCATGCCAGCGCGAAGAGACAATGACGCGGCCAAATGACTGACGCGACCGCGCGCCTTGAGCGAAACGCATCTGACGCGGACGCATGACTGACACGACCGCGTGACAAGGAAAAACTCCCAATGACGCGACCGCGTGACCCACGCGGACGCGTGACAGAGGCCACGCACCAGAAATTACAGAAAACACTCATAGCGAATTTTGAAGCCCTTTTTGGCCCAAATCCAAGTCCAGAAGGCATAGACCAGAGCTTATGAAGTGGGAGAATGCATCCATTCGGGGAGAGTCTCCAATTAGTTAGTATTCATGAATTAGATTTAGTTTTGAGAGGGAGATTCTCTCCTCTCTCTTTAGGATTAGGATTTAGATTTAGGATTTTATTCGCTTTCCGGATTATCTCTTTACCAGGTTCAATACTCCTTTTTATTTTGTTCTCAATTTAATTATGAATTCTTCTATGTTACAGATTACTCTTTAAATCAATGTTATTTGAGGTATTTCAGTTTAATATTGCTTTCTTTTATTTATGTTATTTTTATCCCGAATCTGAAGACATTTTTATTCCAGTAGTACTTTTCCCCTTTTGGTATTGGTTAAGAAATCAGTAACTCAGGAGTTATCAAACTCAACATGATTGATAATTGTTATCTTTACTAATTGAATTGAACTTCAATAATCCCAATCTTTCCTTAGGGATTAACTAGGATTTGAGGATCTAACTAATTAGTCACTTGACTTTCCTTTGCTCTAGCAAAGGTTAACTAAGTGGAATTAAGATTCAATTTTTATCATCATTGATAAGGATAACTAGGATAGGATTTCTAATTTCTCATACCTTGCCAAAAGTGTGTTTTACAGTTATTTATTTAATTTACAGTCTTTTACTTACTTTAATTGCAATTTAAATCACTTGTTCCTCATCTTCAAAACCCCAATTTACAATCTTCATATCCAATAATAAGAACATACTTCCCTGCAGTTCCTTGAGAAGACGACCCGAGGTTTAAATACTCGGTTATCAATTTTAAAGGGGTTTGTTACTTGTGACAACCAAAACGTTTGTATGAAAGGACTTTTGTTGGTTTAGAAACTATACTTGCAAAGAGGATTTATCTGCGAATTTCTAGACCACGCAAAAGTTCTCTCATCAGAGACGCTGAACTTCCATGGGAATCCAGAGTTATGGAGAATTCTATAAAAAACGTTACAATTGATGCTAAGGAGGATGGTGCACAACTCCCAAAGCAAGTCTTTTATGAAGAACTATACGGAATAATCCTAGAAGCAAGTTTCCCTGATAATGATAATCTCAAGTCAAGTTCTCCTAGTAGTGAACTTGCATCAACAAGTGAATTCTCTGAGATCGAAGACTCTTCCCCAAGTGAATACGAAGATGATGTGGAGGTAGATTTCTCTCATCCTCTCGTTTATGACTTAAGTGACGAGGAAGACATAGAAGGCTGTGATTAGGACATGGATGCATTTGAAGAAGTCTGCAAGGAAGTGAAGGAATTCACCGAAGAGCACAAGGGAGTAGAACTCAGAGAACCACTGCAAACACCTATCCCGAGGCCATTACCACCCAATACAAGCTTCAAATGGGTACAATCCTTAACCTTTAGCTTTATCTTCCCACTTGAATATGGTTTGCTTGAAACAGATGGCCAGCTTAGAGCTCTCTGCGGCTTTAAGAGTAAGAGGAAAATGGCTTGCACTCAGAGCTGGTGCACAAGGTTCAATAAGGTTCCAAGCTTCAATTCGAAGTGCACGGATTGGCATCATGATCAATCGAATGGATCTCAGAAAACGTTTGGTCATCGTGGTGAGAATCTAATTTTTAAACCGCCTGGATGGAAAAATATAGATCAAGATGGAGGCGGATTTAAAAGCAAAGTTTGGGATCCTAGAATCTATTCTGACATTCGTCACCCCGGGAGCCTGACAATCTGCTTGAAGATACTCAGAAGCTTTACGTGCCTAGTTTGGGATCCCGGATGCTGTTGGCATTCCAAACATTGGTGGAGATTTCTGGACGAATTTAAGCGCAAGCCGCCATAACAGGAAGCTCATACATTGTCCAACTTAAGGACTTTAACTAAAAGTGCTAGGTGGGAGACAACCTATCATGGTATGGTCGTTTCATTTTCAGTTTTATTTCGTATTATTTATTTTTGTTTTCCTTTTCAATTGAACCTGAATATTATTCATTCGCATTGCATACTGCATAATTGCATACCTGCATTAAAAAAAAGGGCATGCGACGCGACCGCATCACTCATGTGATCGCGTCAGTTGCGAAAAACACTTCCCACGCGTCCGCGTCATTCACGCGGCCGCGTGACCTGGAAATCGGCGTCAGGACCCAACGCCCAAAAATTTGGGCTAGAATCGTGCGGTTGTTGTGTGTTTCACACAAAATGACCCACGCGATCGCGTCCCTGACGCGATCGCGTCACTTGCACAATACCAATCCCACGCGATCGTGTCGCGAGGATTGCACAACACCCCAGAGGAGACAGAGAGTTGCGCTGAAACGATGCTGGATTTGTGCGTTTTGCACGATTTCCAGCGACGCGATCGCCTGCCTCACGCGATCGCGTCATTCATTATTTACCCATTCCATGCGATCGCATCACTCACGCGATCGCATCGACCCCGATTCCACCCCAGCCACGCGACCGCGTGCCCCACGCGATCGCGTGGATTTAAATTTATTAACCCCTGTGACGCGAACCCTACCCCCATCGCACCCCCCTAACCCCTTTCTTCTTCCTCCTCTCTGCCACACCCCTCCCTCCCTCTCTGCCCTTCACTGCCGCCGCTCCACCATCCACCACCCAGACACCGCCACCACGCCACCCCCTCCCCCCTTTCCCCTCTTTCTTCTTCTTCTTCCCTCCACCACCACTGCCCCCCTCCACGACCGCCACACCCACCGCGCCTCTGATGACAAGTCATCTTGAGCCACAAGCAAGCCAATTGGGTAGATTTTCATGCTTCCTTTGATTTAATCAACCATAGATGAATTAATGCAATTTCATGAGGTTTTATGCTATAATTGTCACATATTATGAAAGAATGAATATCTCATGATTTTGAGCATAGCTTTGATGTTTTTGGTTTATTAATGATAGGTGAAGAAAGCTTGGAGAAAGGTTGAAGTAAGAAGGAATGGCTAGGAGGAAGAGAGGACAAAAAGTTTGAGCAAAAGTTTGCCTCAAACTTTAGCTCAAACTTTTGGAATAAGTGAAAACGAACCATGGAGCAAAAAGCTTGACCAAAAGTTTGCCTCAAACTTTTGTGCAAACTTTTGGGCAAAAAGCTTGAGCAAAAGTTTGCCTCAAACTTTTTGGCAAACTTTTGGCATCACAAATCAACACCCTGGAGAGCAAAAGTTTGCGCCAACGTTTGCCTCAAACCTTTTGGCAAACGTTGGCGCCATGAGTGTGCAAGGGGGAGCCAACGTTTAAGCAAAAGTTTGACCCCAAACTTTGGCTCAAACGTTGGTAGCAGCAAGGATGGGGTGGCTGATATGAAAAGTTTGAGTAAAAGTTTGCCTCAAACTTTTACTCAAACTTTTACTCAAGCTTACATGATTCCAAACCCGGTTCACTTCGGTTCTTCTCCAAACTCCAAGAGCAATCAACCAAGGCCTCTATCAACCCAATTCCATCAAGAACAAAGGCCCAATTGAAGGCATGAAGACCATTTGAAGAAAGTGTATAAATAGCATAGGATTTAAGTTTTTAGGGGGCTTTTCCTTGAGTTTTCATAGAGAGTTTTCGAGAGCTTTCTTTTCGGTTCGGATTGAGTGCACTTAGTAGAGAGCTCAACTTTACATTTAGCATTGTTGTTTTAATTCAAGAGAATTTGGGAGGAGAATTGATCTCTCTTCTTCCTTGTTCTTGCCCAGCACTCTTTATTTTTCTTGCTTCGGATCTTGGGTGGAGAATTGAAGAAATTCTGTTTCAATCTCACCTTGAGATCTTGTTTAATTTTCTGCTTAATTGAATTTCCTTTTCTGTTAATTGCTTCTTCATCTACTTTCTCTGCAATTTACATTTCCTTTGCAAGTGTTCTTGATTGGCTCTAGGAAGGCATTGAGATCTAGACTTGGTTATCTAGTCTCTTGGGTCCTGAGATCTGAATTATCATTTTACTTTCTCTGTTTAACGCTTTTCATGTTCATTTACATTTCCGTTTTAGATCCGGTTCAATCCAAGCCATCTTTTACTCTTCTGTTTGTTGAATTTTACTTTTCCTTGTTTAATTTCTGCAAATCCAACTCCCAATTCCCTTTACAATTTAAGCCATTTACATTTCTTGCACTTTAAGATTCTGCAATTTACATTTCTTGCGTTCTAAGTTTCTGCCATTTAATTTCTTGCTCTTTAAGATTCAGCACTTTATTTCCTGTTCTCTTTAATTTCATGCCAATTACCCATTCCCTTTATTTTCCATGCAATTTAAATTCTGCAAATCACAAATCACTCAACCAAATCTTGATTCGCTTGACTAAATCAACCACTAAACTAAAATTGCTCAATCCTTCAATCCTTGTGGGATCGACCTCACTCCCGTGAGTTATTATTACTTGATGCGACCCGGTGCACTTACCGGTGAGTTTTGTGTGTTTGGAAAATTTGTTTTCCGCAGAAACACCATCAAGTTTTTGGCGCCGTTGCCAGGGATTGATTAGATTGACAATGATTAAGTGAGGTGGTGATTTAGATCTAGCACTTTTTCTTTAATTTTGACTAACCCACTAACTGTTCGAGACTTTGTCTCTACTAACTCTAACTGCACTCAAGTTACAGAGTGCTCTGTTTTAGTTTCTGGTTCTATTTGTGTTTCTGATTTTGTAATAGGAGGAAAGAGCGATGAATCCACACCTTTTGATCCTGAAATATTTTGGAAGTTGAGGAAAGAGGCAAGAGATAGAGGGGAGAAATGCTGGGATTCAGAAAATCCCCACTGAGAGTTTCTCACCAGGGGATAAAGTGATATTAAACACCCAACCAATGAAGGTGCCTCCACAATTATCTGAGTACTATACTATGAACCGGATCCTTCCACATGAACACCTAGAGATCATCAAAGAGAAGACTGGAAGGAAGTTCACAGTAAGAAGAGAAAAGCTGAGGCACTATGATTTTCAGCCTCCATGATCAAAGAATGAAGGATGTCAAGCTAGTGACAATAAAGAAGCACTTGTTGGGAGGCAACCCAACGTGAGGTAGTTTTCTTTTCATAGCTATTTTAATAAAAAGGTTAATTAGTTTTATCTATATTGCAAGAAGCTAAGTTTGGTGTTGCACACCAAAACAATATAAGGGAGAATGAAGGATTCTAAGTTTGGTGTTCCACCAAAATTTCATCATAAAACATATTCTCACTTTCTGCATAATGCTAGCTTCAAGCATCTAGACGAACTAGTTAACTATTCTGCTGTATCCTAGTCTTTAGTTCTATTGCTTTTAAAAAAAAAAAGAAAAAGAGTTTTACACATGGTTAATCTGATGCACAAGGACCATTGGCAAGGTACTAAGTTTGGTGTTCCCACACCAAAGTAAGTTCAAAAGCCCACAAATAAATCATGCATGCTAACCATTTTTCAAGTGCTTTGGGAACAAGCAACTTTCAATATCATTGCAGAGTGTCATACAAGCTTTTGGAAAAATTAAGCATCATCAATCAAGGAGATAAAAGAGGAATATGAAGACCAGCAATGATGATGATGAGAAGGAGGAAAGAAAGTAAACTCCAAAAGGTTGTATTGTTAAGTGATTATTTTACATCAGATATTGCTGTGATTGAAAGTGATAATGTACCCCTATCTGTCCTTCTGTCTAGTATAGTTTTTCTATAATTCAATAATCCAGATGCTTGATTATTCACAACACTACACGTTTCACACTTGTTTGCACTTAATACTTCAAAAATTCATCACATGAAAGTTCTTTGAAAAGAAGGATTGAGGAATTAAACAATTTTGAGGCAAGCAAAAGATTAAGAGAAGTGGCGGTTCTAGTTGTATGATAATGTATTGAGGTTGCATGCTTATGAAAACTTGCATGGGAGCTCATAGGCGGGACATGAAGTTCAAAGAAGTATTGTGGAGATTCTCAAAAATTTATTGATCCAAGAAGCAGCAAACAAAACAAAAGAAAATAAAGAAAATACAAAAACAAAAAGAACATGGCCCAAGGCTCTGAGCATCAATTACTAGGCAGAAAAGAAGGAAGAAACAAAAACTCAAAGAGTTGTTATCCTAGTAAATGCTTGTGGTCGAATTGTGTCAAAGAAAGAGGCTTGAGCAAGTAAATCCTTAGGGGTGCTTTAACACCTAATACCTTAAAACCAACTGGTTTAGGAGTATTGATTGAAAGCTTATCTAAAGAGCCGCTTTGAGACATGACACTTAGAGTCAAGGCCAAAGCAAAGAAACTATAAGCTGCTTCAAGGTGATTACATATAAAGAGATCTTCATGATATTATTTGGATGAAAGTTCTAAGACTAAGACTCCCAAGATGTAGGGACTAGTAAGCACTGAAGCCCTTGCATGAGCATATAATTTAGAGTTCACCCCACTGTCACTTAATCACCTCACTCAAAGGACTTTACAAGTTGTTCTTCAATCCGTCTTAATTAAAAGAACCTTTGAACATAATTCATTTCTTGCTTGGGGACAAGCAAGCTTTAAGTTTGGTGTTGTGATGACAAGTCATCTTAGCCTAGTTTCACTAGCCTTTTTCTTTTGTTTTCAATTGAATGATGCACTTTCTTGAGCCACAAGCAAGCCAATTGGGTAGATTTTCATGCTTCCTTTGATTTAATCAACCATAGATGAATTAATGCAATTTCATGAGGTTTTATGCTATAATTGTCACATATTATGAAAGAATGAATATCTCATGATTTTGAGCATAGCTTTGATGTGTTTGGTTTATTAATGATAGGTGAAGAAAGCTTGGAGAAAGGTTGAAGCAAGAAGGAATGGCTAGGAGGAAGAGAGGACAAAAAGTTTGAGCAAAAGTTTGCCTCAAACTTTAGCTCAAACTTTTGGAAAAAGTGAAAACGAACCAGGGAGCAAAAAGCTTGACCAAAAGTTTGCCTCAAACTTTTGTGCAAACTTTTGGGCAAAAAGCTTGAGCAAAAGTTTGCCTCAAACTTTTTGGCAAACTTTTGGCATCACAAATCAAAACCCTGGGGAGCAAAAGTTTGCGCCAACGTTTGCCTCAAACTTTTTGGCAAACGTTGGCGCCATGAACAACACACCCTGGGGAGCAAACGCTTGCGCCAACGTTTGCCTCAAACTTTTTGGCAAACGTTGGCACCATGAGTGTGCAAGGGGGAGCCAACGTTTGAGCAAAAGTTTGACCCCAAACTTTGGCTCAAACGTTGGTAGCAGCAAGGATGGGGTGGCTGATATGAAAAGTTTGAGTAAAAGTTTGCCTCAAACTTTTACTCAAACTTTTACTCAAGCTTACATGATTCCAAACCCGGTTCACTTCGGTTCTTCTCCAAACTCCAAGAGCAATCAACCAAGGCCTCTATCAACCCAATTCCATCAAGAGCAAAGGCCCAATTGAAGGCTTGAAGACCATTTGAAGAAAGTGTATAAATAGCATAGGATTTAAGTTTTTAGGGGGCTTTTCCTTGAGGTTTCATAGAGAGTTTTTGAGAGCTTTCTTTTCGGTTTGGATTGAGTGCACTTAGTAGAGAGCTCAACTTTACATTTAGCATTGTTGTTTTAATTCAAGAGAATTTGGGAGGAGAATTGATCTCTCTTCTTCCTTGTTCTTGCCCAGCACTCTTTATTTTTCTTGCTTCCGATCTTGGGTGGAGAATTGAAGAAATTCTGTTTCAATCTCACCTTGAGATCTTGTTTAATTTTCTGCTTAATTGAATTTCCTTTTCTGTTAATTGCTTCTTCATCTACTTTCTCTGCAATTTACATTTCCTTTGCAAGTGTTCTTGATTGGATCTAGGAAGGCATTGAGATCTAGACTTGGTTATCTAGTCTCTTGGGTCCTGAGATCTGAATTATCATTTTACTTTCTCTATTTAACGCTTTTCATGTTCATTTACATTTCCGTTTTAGATCCGGTTCAATTCAAGCCATCTTTTACTCTTCTGTTTGTTGAATTTTACTTTTCCTTGTTTAATTTCTGCAAATCCAACTCCCAATTCCCTTTACAATTTAAGCCATTTACATTTCTTGCACTTTAAGATTCTGCAATTTACATTTCTTGCGTTCTAAGTTTCTGCCATTTAATTTCTTGCTCTTTAAGATTCAGCACTTTATTTCCTGTTCTCTTTAATTTCATGCTAATTACCCATTCCCTTTATTTTCCATGCAATTTAAATTCTGCAAATCACAAATCACTCAACCAAATCTTGATTCGCTTGACTAAATTAACCACTAATCTAAAATTGCTCAATCCTTCAATCCCTGTGGGATCGACCTCACTCCCGTGAGTTATTATTACTTGATGCGACCCGGTGCACTTGCCGGTGAGTTTTGTGTCGGATCGTTTTCCGCACATCAGCCTCCATCCGCCCCAACGCCCCCTTCCCTTCATTTCTCCTACCCACATTACCCCCCCAAACCCCCTGCCTCCGAACAGCCTCACTGCCGTACAACCACCATCAACCACCACGTCAGCCGCCACCACCACCATCCCCCAGCCACCTCTCTGCCCCACCCTCTTTCAGACGCCTTCCAGGTTCTGCCAAACGCCACCTTTCTTTCAATTCCTAGTTAATTACATATTTTTCTATTTATGTTCATAATTAGGCTAGTTAGATATTCATGTTGTAGTGGATTCTAGGTGGTTAGGTAGCCTAGGATGTGGTTAGTGGATTTAGGCCTGTTTAATTGTGCTGTTCATGCTTCTTGTTTTATAATTTTCACAATTCTGCTGTTGCTGTGATGTTAGTATTATTCATATGCTATTCTTACTGTTCATGCTGCTTTTGCAAATGTTCTTACTTGTTTACGCTAATTATATCCAATTTCAGCTATATTTTTGTTTCATATGAACTGTCCTGCTTACTGTTTAATTTTCGAGAACATCCAATTTTAGCCAGAATGCTGCCCAATTTTCTGTAAACTGTTTTGTTTCCATTCATGTCTTGGTTTTGGCTCTTTGAACTTTTCTTTACTCTGCTTTTACCAAAACCAATTCATGAATACCAGGGCAAGCTTTCTTATTCTTTTTGATTTCCTGGTTCATAATCTGCATTTTTGATATTTAGCTTCCAATTTTTTATTCATCATCAACCTGATTCCCTTATTTGGATATGAGTTAACTGTAGCTTCTAATTGAGAATTCTTGTTACTTAGCAAATTTTCATCATGTCACTTACTCTAACCCACTTTTTACTCATTCACTAATTTTAACTTCCTAAACACATTTTTCATTCCTAACCAACCTAACCTTTCAAAACATCTCTTCTGTTTTTTTTCCTATTCTCTTTAACCTTCTAACCAAGGCATGATGATAATTTTTCCTAATTAACATGATTTCTAATACATTTTGGATTGTTAATTTTTCTTTTCGGACTTTTCACTCCTATTCAATCCTTACTGCACATTTACTTAACTCATTTTCATTACTCCACTGCTCCCTTGCCACTATGTGCTTATTTTGCTATTTTCCTATTTATTTTCCTATTTTTATTATATCCTGGTTTTCTGTTTTTCAGGATGTCTGACACCCAAAGAAAGGGAAAAGGAAAGGTAACAACTGGCAAACAGAAAAGAGGAGAACCCTCCATGTCCATCCTGGACATCATGCATGATGACTCCTGGCGGGAGAAATACTTTACCCCGCAGGAGAAGGCTGACCAGCTACTCCCTGCTACTAATCCCATTAAGTTTGCAAACCGATATTGTGAGCTGAAGTATCCGATGTTTGCAACCTCCAGGAACCTATACCTGGAGAGGACTCTGAAGATCCCAGAAGAACTCCAGCAATATACCTCTGATCAGATCAAATAAAGAGGCTAGTTCTTTCTGGAGAGAAACCTGACTGAGGTCAATGCATCTTGGGTAAGGGAATTTTACTACAATTACTTTAAAACTTCCCTAGATGCAGTAAGCCTAAGAGGGAAGCAGATACTGGTCACTAAAGAGGCCATAGAGGATGTTCTGAAGCTCCTGCCTAAATCCGATCAGCCAAATGGTTATCAACAGGCTGAGGAGGATATGCGCTTCATGAAATTTGACTGGGATGCCGTCAAGGCAAGGATAGCCCTTGACCCGACTGTTCCATGGGTCATGGGTCAGAACACCACCATGCCAAAGGGAATCAAGTGGGCATACTTGAATGATGAGGCTCGGCTATGGCATCAGATCCTAAGCAACTTTATTTTGCCGAGTACTCACAAGACGTAGTTACCTGCCGCTATGATCACCCTCCTATGGTGTGTGATGGAGGGTAAGGACCTGTACCTGCCACACTTCATTCGGTACTACATGGCCACGGTCCACGTCTGAGGCACTCTCCCCTTTCCATATCTGATTACACAGCTTGGCCGTCGAGCTGACGTGCCTTGGGAGGATGCTGATGTGAAGCCACCTGCTGCGGAATGTAAGAAAATCATCAATCACAGCAGGAACTTTCTGGCTTTGGGCTACAGACCTCCATTCCTCACTCCTACTGATGAGACAGCCACACCATCTGCCAGCCCCTCTTCCTCTATAGCTATCCCTGCTACCACCACTGCACCTCCACCTGCCTCAGAGCCAGTTTATCACTTTGTGCACCGCCTGTTTCGGCAGCTAGACCAGATGGAGCGCCGTAACCGGCGGCGATACGAGAGATCTGAGTGTCACAGCAAGCGACGCTATGAGCACCTGAAGCTGATGATTCGTTCTGGCAGCGACATCCCCTCCGAGCCTGACACCCCATCAGAGCCATCTGAGGAGAAGGCGAATGACCACAAGGCAGAGACCCATCCACAGGGAGAGGCTGCACAGGCAGGCACAAAGCAGGCTGCATCACATCAGGAGGCCCCACCTCAGATTCAGGCTGCAGACCCAGAGGTTCCTATTCAGTCCGCACCTACTCTACAGCAGGCAGACCCTCAGACCACCACCACAGAGACTCCAGCTACCCGTCCTTCTAGTGATGACACCCTTTCACACCCTGCTTGAGTGAGCATCAGGGACGATGCTTCATTTTAAGTGTGGGGAGGTCGCCATCTCTAGCATATTTTTTTGGTGAACCACTACAGACTCTTTTTACTTTATTATTTTTCTGTATTTTTCTCTTTAATTCTATTTTTATTTCTCAGTACTTATACATTGCTATTTTCATGTATTTTTACTCTATTTCTGTATGTTGCACTTTAGTTCATATTTTAGCCATTTAGTTTAGTTACAATTCTAACTTATTAGTTATAAAAATTGTGGATTAATTAGTATAGTTTACCCTTTTTAGCATAAGATAACTTAATTCAAATTGAAAATGTAAAAAGGAGGTAAACTAGAGACTTTAACAGAATAAAAACAACCTACACCTTGTATATATAGCATTACCTGTTAGTTAGTTAACAACATTTCATCAAGGAGAAAAACTAGAACTTTAAAGCCACCTTAAGATTTACATTGAGAATAATGGGAACTCTTAATTTTTACTTGCTTGACATATATAACTGATATATGATTTTTGAGTTAAAGAACACACAGCCTGTGAGTTTTGAGCTTAATTGCATGGTTACATTTAAACCATGATATTTTATTCCTGTGTGTTCCGCCCTTCTTATTTATTCTAGTGTTCTTTACTTTGTTTTAATCTATATGTCCGATTGTAGAATATAGATACATACCAAGAAAGTGATTGAGGCCATTGTTTGATTCTAGCTCACTATTCCCAAATTAGCCTACCTTTTACATCACCCTTGAGCCTTTAAAACTCCTCTTGTTTTATAACCACATTACTAGCCTTAAGCAGAAAAACAAAATAAAATTCCCAAGTTGAATCCTTGGTTAGCTTAAGAGAGAAATTGTGTATTGTGTAAGTAGGGGAACCTTATGGGAACATGGATGATAGAAACAAAGGGTAGAAAGTTAAAAAGAATAAAATAATTCAAAATAAAAATTTTGGGAAGCATGCTCATGTGAAATCAAAATAATTGAATTACCATGTGCATTAAAAAAAATTTCAGTATTTGAATAAAGGGGATACAAAAGAATTCTCCAAATGCAAAAAGCAATGCACATGGGATAAAAATAAATAAAAATTAAATATAAGCATGTAAAAAGTAGGATAAATATGGAAAAATAGGTAAAGAAGCTTTGCTTTACAAAATATGTATGTTAGGTGAGATCTTAGACTAATCAAGGATTCACTTAATTAGTTCACTTAGCCTTATACATATACCCTTACCTTTACCTTGGCCCCATTACAACCTTAATTAAAGACCTCATGATTTTTGTATGCCTATATTCTATAATTGTTGATTGGTTAAATAAAGAACAAAGTTATAGAAAGTAAGGATAAAAAGAAGAATAGAGTGATTAACCCAATAAACACTGAGTGACTAGAGAGTAAATACAAAATCCAGTGAGGGTTCAATAGCTCATCAACATATATCTCTGCTTAAATTGCTAATTGTCTTGCAAATTTGTAAAATATTTTTTTTCTTTCCCATCTCAATTGTAAAAGTGCTTTATCATTATCTAAGGTTTGGCTATGCATATATGACTCCTTGAGAATGTAAATTAATTCAACTACATGTAAGTTTTATATACAAGTGAATAAAAAAATTAGAATTGCATGATTTATTTAGGTAGTTGCATTTAGAATAGATTGCATTGAATGAGATTCCACCACTTCAACCTTACCTTACTCTTTATCTTGGATTTAGCATGAGGACATGCTATTGTTTAAGTGTGGGGAGGTTGATAAACCCATATTTTATGATATATTTTGTGCCTAATTTAAGTGATTCATTCAATCCTTCACTCACTTATTCATATAAATTGCATGGTTTTACACTCCCTTCCTTATTATGTGATGTATGTAAAAAACATGTTTCCTATGCTTTAAAAGTAATTATTTTAATTACCCTTTATTTCCATTCGATGCCGTGATTCGTGTGTTGAGTAGTTTCAGATCTTCTAAGGCAGGAATGACTTAAAGGGTGGAAAGGAAACATACAAAATTGGAAGGAAAGCATGAAACGGAGTTTTTGAAGAAACTGGCAGTGACGCGATCGCATGGACGACGCGGCCGCATGCCAGCGCGAAATGACAGTGACGCGACCGCGTGATTGATGCGATCGCGTGCCTTGAGCGAAACGCATATGACGCGGACACATGACTGAAGCGACCGCGTGGCAAGGAAAACTCCAATTGAGGCGACCGCGTGACCCACGCAGACGCGTGACAGAGGCCACGCACCTGAAATTACAGAAAACGCTCTCAGCGATTTCTGAAGCCCTTTTTGGCCCAAATCCAAGTCCAGAAGGCACAGATCAGAGGTTATGAAGTGGGGGAATGCATCCATTCAGAGGAGAGTCTCCAATTAGTTATTTTTCATGAATTAGATGTAGTTTTGATGGAGAGGTTCTCTCCTCTCTCTTTTAGGATTTAGAATTAGGATTAGGATTTCTTTTGCTTTCAAGATTATCTTTTTATCAGGTTCAACATTCTTTTTTATTTATTTTCTCAATTTAATTTATGAATTCTTCTATGTTACAGATTATTCTTTGGATTAATGTTATTTGAGGTATTTCAGTTTATTATTGCTTTCTTTTATTTATGTTACTGTTGCTTCCAATCTGAAGACATTTTTATTCCAGTAGATTTACTTTTCCCCTTTTGGTCTTGGTTAAGAAATCAGTAACTCAGGAGTTATCAAACTCAACATGATTGATAATTGTTATCTTTGCTAATTAAATTAAACTTCAATAATCCCAATCTTTCCTTAGGAATTAACTAGGATTTGAAGATCAAACTAATTAGTCACTTGACCTTTATTTGCTTTAAGTAAGGACTAACTAAGTGGAATTAAGATTCAATCTTCATCATCATTGATAAGGATAACTAGGATAGGACTTCTAATTTCTCATACATTGCCAAAAGTTTATTTTACAGTTATTTATTTATTTTACAGTCTTTTACTTATTTTAATTGCAATTCAAATCACTTGTTCCTCATCTTCAAAACCCCGATTTACAATCTCCATAACTAATAATAAGAACATACTGTAGTGCTCATAGAAGAATGCAGTGCCATCATACAAAAGAAGCTTCCCCAAAAGATGAAAGATCCTGGAAGCTTTCAAATCCCATGCATCATATGAGACATTAGCATTGAGAAAGCATTGTGTGACCTGGGAGCTAGCATCAACCTTATGTCCTTGGCCATGATGAAGAGAATGAGAATTTAAGAGGTTAAGCCAACAAGAATGGCACTCCAACTAGTAGACAGAACATTCAAGTTCCCCTATGGAGTAGTGGAGGACTTGTTGGTTAAGGTAGGTGACTTCATCTTCCCAGCAGATTTTGTAGTGCTTGACATGGAAGAAGAGGCCAATACATCAATCATACTAGGGAGGCCATTCCTAGCAATAGCGGGAGCTATAATTGATGTACAAAAGGGAGCATTGGTCCTTAGGCTTCATGAAGAAAAGATGGTATTTACTATTTTTACTGCTATGAGTTACCCAGAGGAGCCTATTGGAGAGTGTATGATGGCAGACACAATGGAGACACTAGTTCAAGGAGTTCTAGAAGAAGACAAACTTGAAGATGCAATGGAGCAAGAGCAACCAGCATCATGTAGTGAATTACCACAACAAAGCATGGATAGCTCAATCATGATAGACAACATAAGAAAGGAGAAAGTAGAAGCACCAAAGCTAGAATTGAAGACTCTACCTCCAAGCTTGAAGTATGCTTACTTGGGGAGTAATGATACTTATCTAGTAATCATCAATTTAGCCTTGAGTAAGGGACAAGAGGAAGAGATCATTAAGGTGCTAAAACAACAAAGAATGTCATTGGGTGGACCTTTTCTCACTTAAAGGGAATAAGCCCTTCAATGTGCATGCATAAGATCCTTCTTAAGGAGGATGCCAAGCCCATAATCTAGCCACAAAGAAGATTAAATTCATCAATGAAGGAAGTAATGCAAAAGGAAGTGTTAAAGCTATGGCAAACAAGGGTGATCTACCCTATCTCAAATAGTCCTTAGGTGAGTCCTGTTCAAGTAGTCCTTAAGGAAGGGGGAATCACAGTGGTACCAAATGAAAGGAATGAGCTTATACCAACAAGAACAGTGACCGGATGGTGCATGTGTATAGACTACAGAAAACTCAATGAAGCCACAAGGAATGATCATTTCCCTCTACCCTTCATGGATCAAATGTTGGAGAGGCTTGCTGGGTATGAGTACTATTGTTTCTTGGATGGATATTCAGGCTACAACTAGATTGTAGTGGATCCTAAGGACCAAGAAAAGATATCTTTCACTTGCCCTTATGGTGTTTTGCATATAGACGTATGCCCTTTGGTTTGTGCAATGCACCAACCACATTCCAAAGGTGTATGCTGTCCATTTTTTCTGACATGATTGACAAATTCATTGAGATTTTCATGGATGATTTCTCAGTTTGGTGACTCCTTTCCTAATTGCTTACACCATCTTGCCTTGATGCTCAAGAGATGCCAAGAGACTAACCTAGTTTTGAACTAGGAAAAGTGTCATTTTATAGTTACCGAAGGGGTAGTCCTTGGCCAAGAAATCTCTAAGAAAGGCATAGAGGTAGATAGAGCTAAGGAGGAAGTGATTGAAAAGTTACCCCTACCTAGCAATGTCAAAGCAGTTAGGAGCTTTTTGGGACATGCTGGCTTCTATAGAAGGTTCATTGGAGAGCTTTTTTGGGACCTGCTTGTCTCTAATGTACCCTTCATATCTGATAGAGAATGTTTGCAAGCTTTTGAGGAGCTTAAAAGGAAGCTCTCTTCTGTACCTATTATAACACCACCAAACTGGGACTTGCCTTTTGAATTAATGTGTGATGCATCATATTTTGCCATTGGTGCTGTATTAGGACAATGGAGAGATAAGCTAGTGCATGTCATCTATTATGCAAGCAAGGTGCTTAATGAAGCCCAAAGGAACTACACCACCACTGGTGTCATGAAAACTGTCTCTCAACAATTTTCCACCGGTAAGTGCACCAGATTGTCGTCAAGTAAAAACTCACTATTGAGTGAGGTCGAATCTCACAGGGATTGGTTGGTTGATCAACGTTAATTGGAGAATTGTTCTAGTTGAACGAAATCAGATTTGAAATTGGGATTGCATAAAGTAAATTGGCGGAAAACTTAAAGAGCAAGAAATTAAATGGCAGAAAGTAAATTGCAAGATTGTAGGTGCAGAAACTTTAAATTGCAAGAAATTAAATGGGAACAGGGATTAAGCATCAAATTAAAGAACAGAATGTAAAGAGAATGGGTAGATCAGAAGTGGGAAAGCTCATTGGGGTCAGGAAATGTTATAATTCTCTGGATCAAATTCATTTCCATCTCTTCCTCAATCAATTCATTCATTGATCTCCTTAGCAATCTTAGATGATTGGATCCCAATGTCTTGGCTCACAAATCTCTCTAAGCATGAACAATTTCCCAATGTCTTGATTTAATTGCTCATGGGAAGAGTTGAAGTTTGGTCATTGATTATACCACACAAATTCATAGATCAAAGTATTGGTAGGATTAAATGTCATAATATCCATCCAACCCCCAATCTAATCCAGTGTGAGAAAGCAATTCAAGCATGATCTCCTCATCCCTCTCTCAAGGATCAGAGGAAACCCAATTATGGATAGCTTTTCTATCAAGACAACTATCCAATTGAATGAAGAACGAAAGCTTTCTAGTTAGATCAAGAGAAAAGAAAGAAGAAGAAGAATGAAAACTAATATTGATCCATTGAATTACACAAAGCTCCCTATCCCAATGAAGAGGGGTTAGTTGTTCATATCTCAATTCAATTTACAGAGAAGAAGAGTGCAGGAAAATAAAGCCTAGCTAGAAAGTAAAAGAAAAGAAAGTACATAAAACTAAAAAGGGAAACAGTGCAGAAGAGAAATAAAAGAATTCTAAACTCCCAGAACCCATAAGGGCCTCCCCCGAGAGTCCCCTTAATCTTCAATAATCCATCTATTTATACACCTCTTCTCATCTTCAATTGGATCTTCAAATACTTGGATATGGGTCCTGGCCTTGATTGAAGCAATTAGGAGTGCCATTCTTTGTAACGTTGACAGTAGAATCAGTTGGGTGTACTGGTAGGGACGTTTGCCTCAACGTTGGGGAACCAATGTTACATTCAATGCTGCTGGCTTGTGCCTATGCACGTTGTCTTGTGCGTATGCACACTTGCATTTTTTTCTACTTGTGCGTATGCATATCAAGTTGTGCGTACGCACACAAGGCAATTTTTAGCAGCTCAAAATTGGAGACATGTCGTGCACGTTGGACCAAATGTTGGATTACCAACGTTTCCTCCGACGTTGCTTCTGTGCATACACACACGACCTTGTGCGTGCGCACACGACCTTGCGCGTGCGCACACGACCTTGTGCGTGCGCACACGTTGAAATTTTCTACTTGTGCGTACGCATACATAGCTGTGCATACATACACATGGCAATTTGTCCAGCTCCAATTTTGAGAGTTATCAAAGACGTTGGAGGTAACGTTGGTGATCCAACGTCCCCTCCAACGTTGGCACCAGCAGTTTGTAGGATATTGTAGCCCTTTCCTCCAACGTTTGAGGCAACGTAGGTGAGCCAACTTGGCCACCAATATTGCTTCATCTTCTTCCTTCTATGGCCATTTTTCCTTGGTTTTCCTCTACTTCTTTCTACCTATCATCAACCAAACACATGCATCAAAGCTTTGCTAAATTCACAAGATTTTGCATCATTTAGAACAAACAATTAAATCTAGCATAAATCTCATGAAAATGCATCAAATTAACAATGTTTGGTTGAATTAAGGTGTGCATGAAATTTTCATCCAAATACTTACTTATTGCCTAAGAAATGCATGAAACTACTCTAAAATAAACTAAAAATGGCTTGTGAAACTAGCCATGATGCCCTGGCATCACAACACCAAACTTAAATCTTGCTTGCCCTCAAGCAAGTGATAGAACATAAGAAAAATGAAATGAAAATACAAGAGATACAAGAGTTTAACATTGAAATCAAGGACAGAAGTAGAGCAGAAAATAAGGTAGCTGACCACCTATCAAGGATCCCACATATGGACAATGAAGCTCATAGCCCTGGTGTAAATGAAAGCCTTCTAGATGAGCAATTGATGATGCTCTAAGAGGTACCATCCAACATCAACAAGCACTTAAGAAGGAAAGTCATCAATGATGCCAAGCATTTCATTTGGGATGAACCATAAGTCTTCAAAAAGTGTGCTGATGGACTGCTAAGAAGATGCATCTCTCATGAGAAAGGATAAGAGGTTCTTTGGCATTGCCATGGATCTACTTATGGAGGGCACTTTAGTGGAGAAAGGACTGCAGCTAAGGTGTTGAAGTGTGGATTCTTTTGGCCTACAATATTCAAGGATGCAAAGGAGTTTGTGCCAAGGCGCAATGAATGTTAAAGAGCTGGCAACCTACCCAAGAAGAATGAGATGCCACAGAGGTTCATCGTGGAGTTAGAATTATTTGATGTTTGGGGGATTGACTTCATGAGACATTTCCCCACCCTCATACTCAAACAGTTACATATTGGTGGCTGTGGACTATGTGTCCAAATGGGTAGAGGCTATAGCAACATCAACTAATGACAACAAAGTGGTGATCAATTTCTTGAGGAAGAACATATTTAGCCAGTTTGGGGTTCCAAGAGCTCTTATAAGTGATGGGAGAAGTCACTTTTGCAACAAGAAACTAGAGACACTCCTTCTCAAATATGGTGTTAAGCATAAGTTAGCCACCCCATACCATCCACAAACCAATGGTCAAGCTGAAATTTCAAATAGAGAGCTTAAGAGGATCTTTGAGAAGACTGTTGGAAACTCAAGGAAAGATTGGTCCAAGAAGTTGGATGATGCTTTGTGGGCTTATAGAACATCTTTTAAGACACCTATTGGTATGTCTCCATACCAATTGGTGTATCAAAAAGCTTGTCATTTGCCTGTGGAGCTTGAGCATAGAGCATTTTGGGCTCTAAAGATGTTAAACTTTGACAATCAAACTGCTGGAGAAGGAAGGTTGTTGCAGCTCAATGAGTTAGATGAATTCAGAATTCAATCCTATGAAAATGCTAAGATTTATAAAGAGAAAACAAAGAAATGGCATGATCAAAAGCTGTCAAAAAGGGAGTTTGTAGAAGGCCAAAAGGTTCTCTTATACAACTCAAGACTCAAATTTTTCCCACGGAAGCTGAAATCAAGATGGTCAGGACCCTTCACAATCATCAAAGCTTCCCCTTATGGTCATGTGGAACTCATGGATGAGAAAACACAGACGACTTTCATTGTCAATGGCCACAGACTTAAGCATTACTTGGGAGACTCACTGGAAGAGCAAAGAGTGAACTACAACCTCAGCTGAAGAGGAAGAACCGTCAAGCTAATGACGTTAAAGAAGCACTAGTTGGGAGGCACCCCAACCCTCATATCCTTTCAATTTCATGCTTTCTAGATCTATTTATGTTAGTTACTTTGGTTAATTGCCTTCTAGTTTCTAGTGTTAGTTACTTAGTTTGTAGCTTTGAGATTTTAGCATTAAACTTTTTTAGGTTTTTCTGGAAGATCAATCTTGCATAGTTCATTATATGATGTTCCTTGATTGGGTTGGGAAACTTGTTGAAGAACTAAGTTTGGTGTGGCCACCAGCCCACTTAATTTTTGAATTTACATGATAATATTTTAATTGATCTTATAAGTAAACCAAAAATTAAGTTTGGTGTTGCCACCAACATAAGAAACGTTTGTAAATTGTGCATCTAAAGAAATTGAGCCCAATAAAGTTCAATCATAAGCACCAGTTACCAAATGCAATGACCTTAAGTTTGGTGTCCAAAAGACACACAAAATGAATACTAATTAATTAGAAGAAAATGAAACAACCCTTTGATCATTAATATGAACTTTGTAACTGCAATTTCAGGAAGTGGTGGGGCTCACAAGGCATTGATCACTTATCAAGTGAGGGGAGTCACAGTGTACTTCAAACTTTGGAACTCACAATCTGAAGAAAGCTGAACCACTTTCAAGTGGCGCTTCTCCCACGCTGGGCACCAAAACCAAGTGTGAAAACATTTAATTTTGTCATCAATTGCACACCTTCCAGATTCTTCCTTCCCCATATATATTGTACTCACCCACCCCTTCTCATCACACCACACACACCCCTTCTCTCTTTCGAAACCACCACTCTCTCTTATCTACTTTCTTGCTTTCTTTCTTGATTGGGACAACCAAGTCCTAAGTTTGGTGTTGAGCGAAATTCTTTTGCTTTATTTTTCTTCTCCTTCTTCCTTTCCACCATCACAAACCCACATTCTACAAATGGCACCAAAAGTCTCTGGCTCAAAAAAGAGAAAGACTAAGGAAACATCTGGCTCTTCAAGCTATAATGAGCACAAGTTTCTTTCATTCTTCCATCAAAACCAGTTCTTTGGGTGGGTGAGTGAGAGGCAAATCATTCCAGAGGTGGGCTTCCAACTTGGAAGAGATGAGCACAGAGAAATTAACATTGAGATTAATAGTAGAGGCTGGGCAATCTTATGTAATCTACCAAAGAAAGCGGTGGTGAGCTTAGTAAGAGAGTTTTATGCCAATGCTATTCCACAGCCAGGCCCACAGCTTACTTATCTATGTTCTGTGAGGGGGAAAGATATTGATTATAGCCCTGCAAACCTAGAAAGAATATTGGAAGTAAGGAATACAAGATCCTCTCGGAGCTTTGAAGAAAGAGTGAAGCAACTTGATCTAGGCTTTGAAGACATTCTAAATAAAATCTGTGTACTCAACACTGAATGGATCAAGGATAAAGATGGGATACAAAGCCAATTGAGGAGGAGAGATATGTGTCCTCAAGCTAGAGTATGGCTGGACTTTGTGAGGAGATCTCTCAACCCTACCTCTAATACCTCAGAGGTAACCATGGAAAGGGCAGTGCTAATCTATAGCATCATGAAGGGGGAGAAGGTGAACATGGGAGAGATGATTGCAAACAATATTCATAGGGTGCTAAAAAGCACCAAGGACAGCACAAGGCTAGCTTTTTGAAGTATCATTCAGCGTTTATGTGATAAGGTTGGAGTAGAAACGAGTATAGATGAGACCTTGCTAGAGCAAGACAAGCCAATAACTGCAAAGAAGATGGAAAAAGTTACGGCTATCAATCCACTACAGAGGGCAAGAGAGCATAGAGCTCATGTGCAAGCACCACAAGAGCCACCACAACAAGAAGAGCCATATGTCCAAACACCAATTCCACAAGTCCAGGCACCATTTCCAGAGGATTTTAATTAGAAAGAGATGCAGGGGAATATCCACCATATACAAGGAGATATCAACCAACTTATGGAACAAGAAAAGCACTAGGAACAAATACAAGAGAGCATACAGCAACTTCAAGGAAATATGGATCAAATCAGGGAGCAACAAGGGCAATTCCATTGGAGAGAAATGCAAGGCAGCCTCAACAAAATTCTGGAGCAACAAATAGTTTAACTGAGGAACCTTGCTGAGTTTAGGTACCTTTATGAGGCTAGAACCACCTCAAGAAGGCAATATAATATAAACACACAAGCGAAGCTGATTCACTTGTGCAATGTGGTAGCCATCCTACACCCAAACTATCCAACATTTATGCAAGGAATGGAAGAGCTAAGTCCCAGGCAGGAGGAGATTTTAGCCAAGCACAAGGAGGATGAGAGGACTTTCATGAGGAGGTTAGGCTTTTGGAAGCCAAAGGATACTCAAGCACAAGAAGGAGCCTCTACAAAGAAGAATGGTGATGAGTCCTCCAAGAAAAAGGATAAGGGGAAGGGACTAATGCACTGATCAAGGGAGAAGCATCATGACAAGCAAAGGTTGTTAAGTCCCATTTGGGAAGCTATTTTAGTAGTTTCTTATGTTAGTTGTTTGTGTTTTAAGAGTCCTTCTATAAGTCCTTAAGTTTAGTTTTATTTTAAGAAAGATAATGTTGATTGTTAAGCTTTACAATATCAGTGAAATTAGTTTGTTTCCACAAGGAGTTAATGATGAGTTGTTTGCAAAACAAAAGTAAGGAACTAAGACCCAAGTGAGTTTAATTCAAAATAAGAGATGAGAAACAAGTATAAAATCATGAATTAAAGTTTGGGAAGTGAGTAATCCATAATGAACAACAAGACAGAGAGGACATAACAAGTAGATGCTAAGGATGGCCCTTGAATATAAATAGAACCAAGAAGTAGTAAGCAAGATGATAAATCCCAATTTGATGGTTTATCTTGTGTTGATTTTAGGAGATTTTATCAACTTTTCTCACATTTATTCAATGGAATATCATGGTTTTGTAATTCTCCCTTAATTTGTGCTTAAGTGTAAAAACATATTTTTAGGCCTTTAAATTGCTAGTTTTAATTCACTTTTGATTCCACTAGATGCCTTGATGTGTTTGTTAGTGAATTCAGGTTGAAAAGGCTAGGAATGGATCAAAAGAGTGGAGAGAAAAGCATGTAAAGTGGAGAATTCATGGAAAATGAAGGATTTCTAGTGCATTCATCGACGCACACACGTGGAACGATGTGCACGCATGAGTATGAAGTCGCATCGCGACGCGTATGCGTGGAAAGTAAAATGCCAAGCGACGCGTACGCGTGACCCATGCGTACGCGTCGTAGCTCGCACGTGACCTCATTAAAGTGAAAATGCTGGGGGTGATTTCTGAGCTTTTCAGGCCCAAATCCAACTGATTCCAGAAACTATTTCATGCAGAATTGAAGATTGGACAAGGGGGAGCACTTAGATTAGTTATGATGAGCCTTTAGTTAGTTTTCTAGAGAGAGAAGTTCCCTCTTCTCTCTAGAATTAGGTTAGGATTAGGTTAATTTCTCTTAGATCTAGGGTTAAATTCTCATTTCCATCTTGTTTTCCTTTCAATTTCTTGTTCTAGTACTCTAATTCTCCTAGTTTCTCTTGTTATTTCCTTTGTTTTGTTACTCTTATGTTGATGAACTCTTGTTGGATTTGATTTCCTTTAATGCAATTTGAGGTATTTCATGTTAATTTTGGTTCCTTTAGTTGTTGTTGTTGATTTCTTGTATTGGGTAGTAGTAGATTTCATTAATTCTTGCAATATATAATGCGTTCCTTTTATACCTTCCTAGTATTTGACAAAATGCTTAGTTGGATGTTAGAGTAGCTTTTTGAGCATTCTTGGCTTGGAAAGAGAAAGTGGGCAATCTTGAGGCATTAATACCCAATTTAGATTGGTGATCTAGAGTTGTTAGTTAATATTATTTCCATTGACTCTAATCCCTTGCTAATTCAATTAGTGAGTTGATTAGGATTTTTGGATTGAGATTAGCTAGTCTTATTTGACTTTCTCTCATGGAAGGTGACTTTGCATCTTCGTCCAACATGGGGGGTGACGAAATAAGATAAATTGTTGTTAATCATTGTTATGATTAGTGACTAGGATAGAAAGCTTATATTCTCAATCTTTGCCATGAATGTCTCTCTTTATTAATTGCCTTCTTTAATTGTTAGCTTAGTTTAATTTCTTGTCCTTTTATCAATCAAACCCCCCCTATTGATACCATAACCTCACTGCAACTCCTTGAGAAGACGACCCGATGTTTAAATACTTTGGTTATTTTTATTGGGGTTTGTACTTGTGACAAACAAATTTTTGATTGAGGATTGTTTGTTGGTTTAGAAGCTATACTTGCAACGAGAATTTATTTTTGAAATTCCTTACCAACGATCATTTCCTCTGTATCAAAATGGCGCTGTTGCCGGGGAGTTGCAATGTGTGCTTGTTATTGGTTATTGGTTATTGTACATATGTCAATATTGTGAATAGTTTGTTTTAGGAGTTTGTTTTCTTTGTTTCTTATTAGATTTTGTTTTTATTTTCCCTTCTCACTATGAATTTTCACCCCTTTGGCTATGAGTTTGGTTCAAATTATGTTATAGGAAACGGAAGTTACAATGACAACATGCATCAAGGATGGAACAACCAAAGATGGAAGGAGCCTCAAGGAATTGATTACTCCTGTTGGCAACAACCTCCTCTGATTTCTTATAGGTATAATTCCACCCCTAATGCATACCAATCTAATGGATGTGGTGACCCTCATTGTGGTTGTCAACAACCACCACCACATGCCTATGAACCACCCCCGCCACATAGTTTTGAACCACCATACTCACAAGCCCCTTACTACCAAACACCTCCATATGACCATAATCCTTATCCACCACACCAACCACCTTTTGAGCTGTATGAATGATAAACCCATATTTTATGATATATATTGTGCTCAATTCAAGAGATTTATTCAATCCTTCACTCACTTATTCATGAAAATTACATGGTTTTACTTTCCCTTCCTTATTATGTCATATACGTGAAATACATGTTTCCTATGCTTTAAAATTATTTATTTTAATTACCCTTTATTACCATTCGATGCCGTGATTTGTGTTTTAAATAGTTTCAGATATTCTAAGACAGGAATGACTTAAAGGATGGAAAGGAAACATACAAAAATGGAAAGAAAGCACAAAATGGAGTTTTTGAAGAAACTGGCAGCGACGCGAACGCATGGACGATGCGGCCGCATGCCTAGCGCGAAAAGACAGCGACGCGAACGCGTGACTGACGCGGACGCATGACCGACGCGAACGCATGACAAGGAAAACTCCAGATGACGCGACCGCGTGACCCACGCGGATGCGTGACAGACGCCATGCACCAGAAATTACAGAAAATGCTCCCAGCAATTTCTGAAGCCCTTTTTGGCCCAGATCCAAGTCCAAAAGGCAGAGATTAGAGGTTATGAAGTGGGGGAATGCATCCATTCACAGAGAGCTCCAATTATTCAATTTTCATAGTTTAGATGTAGTTTTTAGAGAGAGGTTCTCTCCTCTCTCTTAGGTTTTAGGATTAGGATTTCTTATTATTTCAATTTAGTATTCCAACTCTTTATCAGGTTCAATATTCCTTTACTTTATATTTCCCTTTTGCTTTCAGATATTTTAATGCTTTCCTTTAATTACTTTTGTTGCCAAATTGGCTTATGAACCATTCATGTTTAGATTTGATTTTCTATTTAATATGATTTGAGGTATTTCAGAATTATGATTGCTTTCCTTTATTTACATTAATAATTTACATTTTCTTCCTTTTGGCTTGGTTGATTAATTGGTAACTCTTGAGTTGTCAAACTCATCGTGATTGATAATTGTTATTTTTACCAATTGAATTAAACTCCAATAACTCTAGTCTTTTCTTAAGAATCGACTAGGACCTGAGGATCAAACTAATTGGTCCACTTGACCTGCCTTTGCTTTAGTAAAGGCTAACTAACTGGGATTAAAATTCAATTCTCATCACCATTGATAAGGACAACTAGGATAGGACTTCCAAAATTCTCATACCTTGCTAAGAGTTTATTTTACAGTTATTTATTTATTTTATTTGTTATTTAAATTACTTGTTCCTTACTTTCAAAACCCCAATTTACAAAACTCATAACCAATAATAAGAACATACTTCCCTGCAGTTCCTTGAGAATACAACCCGAGGTTTAAATACTTCGGTTATCAATTTATTTAGGGGTTTGTTACTTGTGACAACCAGAACTTTTGCAAGAAAGGTTGATTGCTTGGTTTAGAAATTATACTTGCAACGAGAATTTATTCTAAATTCTAAACTGTCAATCTTCAGTTCTCCAATGAACCATACATAGAACCACCACCATTTCAACATAATTACTCTCAAGAACCACCTCAATATACATCACTTCCATACCCCTACCAAAATGAACCACCTTCTAACTATGAATTCTTTCTCCCAAACAATGAACCCTCTCTTCCCACACCACCTCCAATGGATGAGTCTCTCCATGCCTTCAAGTTAGCACAACAAAGAGATATGAGCTCTTACCTCCAAAGGCAAGAAGAGACACAAAAGGAGTTCAAGAAGATAGAAGCCATGCTTGCCACCGTAGCGGAAGCCATTCGCAACATGGTCTCCTCCCAACTAAGCCTATGCGATCAAGGTACTCCCATTGTTGAATGTGGAGAAGCAACCAAAGAGCATAGTGAGGGAGTGAGTTTGGTGCTTCAAGGTGAAGAAGAGGAACTAAAGCATGATTTTCATCAAGAAGAGGAAGTTGAAATTATTGACATTAAGGAAGTGGATGAAGAGTTGAGGAAAATTGATCAAGAAGTGGATTCCATCATTAGTGATTTTTTGTCCACATTGATCAATCCCCTTGATGACTTTGTTGAGCCTTCTTCCATTAGACTAGAAAGCGATGTTAAGGAGGATGTGCAACCTCCAAGGAAAATGTTAAGTTATGAAGGATTGGAAGAAGTTGAGCAAATGACAAGTCTTGTTATTGAAGATGATTCCGCACCAACTGATGTGTTATTGAAGATTGTCGAATCATCCTCATTGAGTTGTGAGTTTGATGTTGCGGAGGCCAATGCACAACCTCCGACATAACTTAAGCAATAGGGAATGTGAAGAAGATGTTGGTGAACAATGAATTGAATTTGAAGATGCTTGTCAAGAGGTGGAGGAATTTAAAGAAGAGCACAAGGGAGAAGACCTTGCATTGTCAAAGTGTGGGGAGGTTCCCCTTCCTAAGTCTCCACTATCCTTTACACCATTCAAGTGGGTAAATCTTATATCTTTAAGCTTTATAATTCCACTTGAATATGGATTGCTTGAAACGGATGGTCAACTTAGAGCTCTTTGTGGATTGAGGAGTAAAACAAGATTATGTAATAGTTGGCAAAATGATGTTAAGCTCATTAAGGTTGAATCCCCAAGGCTTAGGCCCCAAGGTTGGAGAGTTTTTAAATTGAATGGGTCTAGGAGGATGTTTCGGTGTTCACTGGAGAATTCGGATCACTTACCACCCAAATGGAATTGTCTTGATCAACTTGAAGATGGGTGTAGAAACAAGGTTTGGGATCTGGGAATATGTTAAGATCAACTTCGGGATCCCTTAGCTTGTGTGGAACTTCATCAAAGCTTGGCGCTATTGATTGTGAAATTTGGAGCCTATTGGAAGTCCAAGAATTGGTGGAAGTTCAAGGATGAATTCAAGCACAAGCCACCTTGACAAGGATCCTCCCAATGGTCCAACTTAAGGACTTTAAATAAAAGTGTTAGGTAGGAGATACCCCACCATGGTAACTTCTTTTCATTCTCTTGTAGATATAATCAATGAATGAATTCAGTTACCATTGTAAGTAGTTTCCCTTAATTTCTATACTCTTTACATTACTTTGATTGATAGGTTGTTTGTTAGATTTATGTTTTGATTAGAATAATTGTTGTTGAATTATGTTTTGCTTGAAATGTGAGTTGTATTTGTAGTGTACGTGGAAATTTTCAAAAACTAAAAATTTTTGTTGCTATATTTGAATTCTAGTTCTTTAGAATGCTTATAATCCTTTTCTTTTATTCTTTTCTATCCATATAGTACTTTTCTTTTATTCCTTTATATGTTTTGTTTTGGTTGCTAGGTTATTTGTTGGTTTTAGGTTTTGAATAAGGATGATTCTTTGAATTTGAGTTTTTGCTTGAATTGCAAGTTTTCTCAAATTTTGTGAAACGTCCTCAAAAACTCAAAAAAATTTTGTTAATTTGTATTTTGGTTGGTTTGGAGTTGTATATAGTATAGGGAGAGTTTTTAATTTTTAAGCCCTGTTTTTGTTGTAAAAAAAATAAAAAAAGGGGCAGTCACGTGTACGCGTCGATGCGCCAACATAACCCCCATACATTTTCCAGAGACTTGTGCGAAAGTGGCGTTGGGATTGTGTGCCTAGCACAATTTCACCCCACGCGTACGCGTACCTTATGCGTACGTGTCACCTTGCACTGTCTACCCTCACGCGTAAGCGTCAATGATGCGTATGCGTCGATGCTTCTTCTGCCCCATCCACGCCCACGCGTGAAAGACTCCTACGCGTCGATCCCCTTTCTGTCCACCCACGTGCATACGTCAGGGACGCGTACGCGTGGATTCAAATTCACTAACACCCCAGACGCGCAAGCCCTAGCCAGATGCGTCGCTCATCCCCTCTCTAATGTTCCAGTTCTCTGTCTCTTCTCCCTCACAAGAACTCTATTACCACCACCACTCAAGCTTCTGTCTCACCACCACCGGCCACCATCCCGGCGATGCTGAACCACCGTCGATCACCCTCATACCTTCTTTCTTCTTCTTCTTCTTTTTCCCCTTCTCAGCCCCCATCTCCTCTGCCACAATCAGAACCGCCGCGGCCACGCCTTCGCCACCGGCGCCCCCTTTTGACCGCCGTCACCGCCTCTCTCTCTTCTCTTCTTCATTCAAGTTCACCACATTCTCCGGTCCGCCAGCACTACTCTCTGAGCCTTCCTCTGTTCAACCCTGCTCTGCCCGCACCACCACCTCGAGCCACTGTAGCCGCTTCTGTGGTGGCATTGCTCAACAATGTTCTCTCTCTCTTCTCTCCTTCTAGTTTGACTTTCTCTCAAGGAAGGTGACTTGCATCTTCGTCCAACATGGGGGTGACGAAATAAGATAAATTCTTGTTAATCATTGTTATGATTAGTGACTAGGATAGAAAGCCTATATTCTCAATCTTTGCCATGAATGTCTCTCTTTATTAATTGCCTTCTTTAATTGTTAGCTTAGTTTACTTTCTTGTCCTTTTACCAATCAAACCTCCCCCCCCTTTTTGATACCATAACCAATAGTACGCATACCTCACTGCAACTCCTTGAGAAGATGACCCGAGGTTTAAATACTTCGGTTATTTTTATTGGGGTTTGTACTTGTGACAAACAAATTTTTTGTTGATGATTGTTTGTTGGCTTAGAAACTATACTTGCGATGAGAATTTATTTTTGAAATTCTTTACCGACGATCATTTCCTCTGTATCAAAAGACCAAAGGCTCTAGGCATTAACTACTAGGAAGAAAATAAAGAAATAAATGGCTCAAAGAGCCAAGATCCTTGTAGGTGCTTGTGGTGAAGATGTGTCAAGAAGAAAGACCTGAGCAAGTAAATTCTTAGGGGTGTCTCAACACCTAGTACCCTAAAACCAACTGGTTTGGGAGTGCTAATTGAAAGCTTACTTTAAAAGGTCCTCTTGAGATAAAATATTTAGAGTCATGCTCAATCAAAGAAACAAAAGAATAATGAAAAAAGAAAAGAAGAACAATCAAAAGCAAAAGAACAACCTTACTACTTGAAAATGACAATCAATAAAGGGGGCTCTAGAAGCAAGCACTTAAAGAGGACCTCAAAAGTCTAGGGGTTTCATTGTGATATGAAAGAAAATAAAGTTCATGCATGATTGATACTTAATCTTTATCTCTAATTATGGTTGCATGCTCTAAGGGTCAAGTCTCAATTATTTGGAACAATTCACATTGATTTGCTTGAGGACAAGCAAAAATTAAGTTTGGTGTTGTGATGACTTCATCATCTACCTCTTTCTCTCACCTAAAAGGACCAAAAAAGTGATGAATTCTCATTCATTTGATGCATTGTTAAAAGCCATATCATAAGTTTTTAAGACTCTACTTTGAAATCAGTTCTTGCTTGGATTTTAGGTGAAAAGAGCAACAAAAGAGGAAGAAAGCAAGCAAAGGTGCTAGGCGTGTGAGTGGGGCGTTGATGAGCGGATATTTTATACGCTTTTTGGCATCACTTTCATATAGTTTTTAGTAGTTTTTGTTTAGTTTTATTGAGTTTTTATACATTTTAGTGTTAAATCCATATTTTTTGGATTCTAATATGATTTTTTCTATTTTTGGACAATTTTAGGTAATTTCTGGCTGAAATTGAGGAGCTGGAGCAGAAGTTTGATTCAGAGACAGAGAAAGCACTGCAGATGTTGTCCAGATCTGACCTGCTTGCATTCGGAAAAGCTTTTCTGGAGCTACATAAGTCCAAATGGAGCACTCTCAACGGATTTGGAAAGCTGACTTCCAGGGCTTTCCAGAAATATATAATAGTCTATACTTTACTTTAGATTAGAAGGCCCAAAACTAGTGTTCAATGGCAGCCATCTGACCAGTTCTGGCATCCAACGCCAGAAAAGGATTCCAAGCTAGAGTCCAAAGCCCAAAAAGGTGCCAGGACTAGAGTTCAATACCCAAGGAAGCCTAAACACGTGGATTTCATCAAAGCTCAGCCCAAACACTCACAAAGTAGGCCCCAGAAGTGAATTTTAGCACTAGATAGACTGTTTTATCCTTACTAGTCACTAGTTTAGTATTTAAAGTAGAAGATTACTCTTTGTAAAGCATCATCAGCCCTATTTTAGTTTTCACCATTGTATTTTACTTTCAGTATGAGTTTCAAAACCTCCTAGGTTGATGGGAGGAGCCCTGCTGAGTCCTATGAATTAATAAAAGTATTACTGTTTCTCTTCGATCCGTGTTTAATTAATTCTAAAACATATATTCATTCTTCATCAATATCAATGCGTTGAATTGGCATAAGGTTATTGTTGAGTCCATCATTCGATGGTATATTTTGACTCAATTTGGATGGATTCTAGCACATGAACTCACACTTAAGCACCAAAATAGCATACTTTTGTGTTTTGTCCCCAATTTGATCCTAAATGTGAAAACATGCAATTTTGTCCTTGAAATGAGAAATTTAATTCTACTTTTATTCCATTAGATGCCATGACAAGTTTGTTGAGTGATTTCTGGCCTTGGAGGCAAGAATGGATAGCCAAAAGTGGAAGAAAGCATATACAAGGTAGAAAACATGAAGAAAACAAGGCAAAGCACACAGCGAAGTGTGCGTGCGCACAAGCCAGCGTGTGTACGCACAAGAAGGAATTTCTATGTGTGTGTATGCACAAGTACCCGTGCATATGCACAGGAGCCAAAACAGCAAAGTGTGCGAACGCACACATCTGTGCGTCCGCACAGGTCCCTGCACGTCATTGCATTAATGAAATGCGTGCTTTGCGATTTCTGAGGCCTTTTGGCCCAATTTTGGAGGCTCCAATGCTGAATTTAAGTGCTATATCAAGGGGGATTGAAGCCATATGAAGGCATGGGAGTAGAAGGCCACATTTTTACATTTTTTAGCATGGTTAATTAGGAGTAGGAGTAGGAGTAGAGTAGAGAGCTCTCCTAGGGTTTATCATCTCGAAATGTAGCATTTTATAGTCAAGATTGATCTTTGATTTTACTCATCTCTTTTGGAAGTACTCTTTAATTTCTCTCTTTAATTACATCATAGTTGCTTTTATTTTCCTATGGTTCAAGTGCTTTGTTTATAATTCCAATTTTGAGTTCTTGAAGTTTTGATTGATGAATTTACTATTTCATGCTTCCTTTATATTTGATTGCTTGTTTATATTTGGTTTTGTTGATATTTGGTTATAGTTTTTCATTTTACTTTGTAATTTTCCATGCTTTACTTTTATGCACACAAGGTGTTTGTGAAAATGCCAACTCTAGGTTTTGAGTAGATTTTTCCCACCTTGGCTTGAGGTTTGAGTTCCTAGGATACTAGAGTCATAATGTTCCACATTTAGTGATAATTCTTGGGTAGTTAGTTGACTCTTGTTTCCATTAACGCTAGCCTTTTATCAACTAGTTTGGTAAGTTGGCTAGGACTTATGGATTAAGGTCAATTATACTTGCTTGACTTACTCCTCGATGGTTGGGGTTGACTAGGCGAGATTGACTCATTATAATTATCATAGTTATGGTTATGGCGATGATAGGATTCCTTAGATCCTCATTCCCAAGTCAAGGCTCTTTTATTGCATTTATAGCATTTTCTCTAGTGTTGATCTCAATTATCTTTACTTGCATTGATTACAATTTTGAGCATCTCTTAGTTCTTTTATTACTTAGTTCTTTTAATATTTTGTTCTTTGATTGCAAAACCCCTTTTTGCCCTTAATAACCAAAAGAGAAACACTTTCAATTCCGTCCTAGGGAAGAACGACCCGAGGTTGAAGTACTCTTGATCTAGGTTATTTGATTTGAATTTAAACATTTGATTTGGGAATTCATTGTTGGTCTAGACTATACTTTCAACGACGGAATTCTATTTTGTGGAAATCTAGATCAACAACAAATTCTCACTATCAGTTATCACATTCTACATGGGTTCAGAGTGCATCTTTCATCGGACAATGATGAACCACCAGCTTGAATACACGTCTCTCAGACGGCTAATCCACGACTTTGTTGGGGACTTCTCGAGACATCAGTTCAGCCGATTTATGGAGAGATTAGGGTCTTTGTGGTAGAGGCTAAAATCTTAAGAAGCTTCACCCTCAATCAGAATGGATCCGCACTAAACCTGGGGTTCAGATCTGGAGGAGTATTGGCAGCTGCTCAAACCAGTGTTAATCAAATATAGCCTGCCATTGAAGAAATCGCGCACAAGCAAAGGAAGCAATAATACCAGAGTTAATTCAGAAAGACAAAGCAACTCTAACTCTCAACTCTATTCCTATTACTTAATCCAATTGGTTTTACCCCTTTCGGACATTATTCTTACAACTCTATTCCTATTCCTATCCTTTAACTTTATTACGATTCAGTATTCCTTTCACAATCAACAACCTTCTGATCTACCTGACTAAGACCTGCAGGATAACCATAGATTGCTTCAAGCCACAATCCTCGTGGGATCGACCCTGACTCGCTCAGGTATTACTTGGACGGCCTAGTGCACTTGCCGGTACACTAGTACGAAGGTGTGGGGATTCGTGCTACCAAGTTTTTGGCCCCATTGCCGGGGATTGTTGAGTTTGGACAAACTGAAGGATTGTCTTGCTCCTTAGATCAGGTAATTTTTATTTTTGTTAAGTCTTTCATTTTGATTTTATTCTTTTCTATTTTTCGAAAAATTAAAAAGCTTTTTCCAAAAATATTTTCTTTTCTTTGTTTAATCTTCGTTCTTTGTTTGAGTCTTGTGTTCTTGTTGAATCTTTTATTTTTATTTTTCCTTCTCTATTGTTTTTTTAAATTTTAAAAAGGTTTTTCAAAAATATTTTTCTTTTTGTAGTTCAATTGGTTAGAGGTTTGGCTTATGTTCTTGGTAATTTATGTTCCCTTGAGTCCTTTTTTCTAGAAATTTTCAAAAATAATTTTTCTTTGGTTTATTCTTGTGTCAAGTCTTTAAGTTTGGTGTTTTCTTGTTTATTTTCTTGTGTTTTTCAAAAATTTTGTTTTGGTTTTCTAAAAATTTTAAGTTTGGTGTTCTTTTTATGTTCTTGAGTTCTTTGAGTCTTTAAATTTTGTTCTTTGTGTTCTTGTTAGTATTCAAAGTGTTCTTGAGTTTTCCTTGTGTTTTGATCTTAAAATTTTAAATTTGGTGTCCCTTGGTGTTTCCCTCCAAAAATTTTTAAAAATAAGGGGCATTAGATCTAAAAGTTTTAAATCTTGAGTCTTTTACTTGTTTTTCTCTTTCCTTATTAATTTCAAAAGTCAAAAAAATATATTCTCTAACCAACTTTTAACTTAATTTTTGAAATCTACTTATTATACTAAAACTGGGTTTTTCCCAAACTAATGAAGGTGAGGTGTCGATCTCTCGTGACTCCGTTTTCCCTCCAAAATGAATACACTTTTTTCTATTCTAAATTATTTTATACAAAATATCTTTATTATAATCATATTATAATTAATATTTAATGAATAATACATAATTATACTAATTTAGAAACATATCTTCATTATAATTATATCAAATCAATATTTAATGCATTATTAAACTACTTATCAATTATCAATCGAAAATATTTTTAATTATTTTAATTATAATAATAATAATAATAATATGATAATGGCACCGGTTATTAATAACCAATTTATATTTTTTAAATAAATTTATTTTAAAAAATATCTTTATTATAATTATATTACAATATTACAATTAATATTTAATGAATAATGCACAATTATACTAATTTAAGAAAATGTCTTTATTATCTATCTATTCTATTGCATAAAAATCAGATTTTTGCACCTAATAACAGAACTGATGCGACATGCTCTTAAGGTGTTTCCTGATTTATTTCATTTAATTCGTTAAAGAAAATCAATTATAATTAATTAATTATATCAATTATTTAATTTGAATAGACATTCAAATTTCATCATTTATTATAATTAATTATATCAATTAATTAATTTAATTAATTATATTAATTATTTGATTTGATTGGAGTAAATATCGAATTATTTAATAAATAATAAATATGATAACGAAATATATGAATTAGTTTAATTAGTTTATTTTCTCAATACCCTCTATTTATACAAGATCAAATATTTTTTACTCATTCGTTTTCTTTTCTCTCTCTCTCTCTCTCTCTCTCTCTCTCTCTCTCTCTCTCTCTCTCTCTCTCTCTCTCTCTCTCTCTCTCTCTCTCTCTCTCTCTCTCTCTCTCTCTCTCTCTCTCTCTCTCTCTCGTGCTTAGGTACAATTTTTGTAATTTATTGAATTTTTCTTTGTTTTATCTTTATTTATACATTTCATTTTTTTATATTTTTTTAAAATTTTGTTTATTTTAATTGCGTATTATTAGGTGCACACTTTTCTTTTTATTTTAGCTTCTGATTAACAAAAAAAAAGTGTGATTTTTATGTTGTTTTTAAATAATCTTACTATAATTTTGTTTTGTAATATTCTATTTTGTTATGTGTACTTCAATTATATATATATATATATATATTGTCTTTTTTTGTGATTCACCATTAATATATACATTTTTCGTGTATGTGGTTTATATGTTAATATTTTTATTGATTCTCTTTATTTTATTTTATTTTTTTGTGTGCCTCTTTATTGCTCTTTATTTTAGTTATATATATTTATTAATTTTTCTGTATTGATGCTTTTTTTATTTGAAATATTGTGACAATTTAGAGTGTATGTTGTGATCCATGTGATATTCGTTAATTTGGTGTATCTTTTTAGATGGTTTATGTTATAATGTGTTTAAGGAGTTGACTTAAAATTATAATATGATATATAAATTTATAATATGATTTATAGTATGCTAAAATATTAGGACATTATCATATAAATATTTTTTTTTATTTGTCCGTTAGATTTAACTATATAGGATCATGAAAATTATGCAATTATGTAATTAGTTATTTTTTTCATATAATTATTGTATTGATCATTTACATTAGTGACATTATTTTCAATACTGATATTTATAAATATGCTATTATTTGTATAATTGATTGAATCATTTTATTCGTTTAAATTTAATTCTATTAAATTAATTATTCAAAGTGTCATCGCTATTTCTATTTTTAAAGAATTTTTTTAATATTATTTAACAATTCTAATAATAACAATTAAAAAAGGTAAGACGGTATAAAATTACATTGACGATAAGATTGAAATACCCGTGATAAAATTATGTTGATAATATACACTTGGGTATTACTAACAACTATGTTAGTAATTACTTAAAATAAATAACAAAATAAGTTATAGGGTATTATTTTATTTAAATTATTAATAATTAAAAGAATAAAAAGTCAATAATTATTTTTCAAAATAGACTTTAAATTTAATTTTATGGTACTAATTTATTTGAGTTGTTAATAAAATTTATAATTTTCAGATTTATATCTACTCAATTTATATATTTTATTTTATTTTACTTTAACAAAAAATTGAGACGTGCATTTTTAATTATTTATTTAGAAAGTATAGCGAAATGAGTTATATCAATTATAATTAATTATCGACAGTTAATATCAATAAATTGATTGTATTAATTTATAAGATTAATAACGTGTAATAAATGTTGTGAAATTAATTATAATAAATTAATAATTAATAAATAAAAAACTAAAAAGGACTTTTTTTATTATTTTTTAATGGATATACATTTTTATAATTTTACTTTTTTTTATCTCTTCCTTTCACATTTATTTCTTTTAACTTACTGAACTAAATCAATTATATTAATTATTTGTATTAACTAATTAAGTACTTTCCAATAGGTTATTATAATTGTGCTTTTAAACTATAGGTTAAAAATATTATAAAAAATCTTTTATAAAAGTTGTTACAAAATAAATATTTTTAAAATGTGTCTTTAATAAATATTTATTAAATTATTTAATAAATAATATATAAAGCAATGAAATAAATGAACTCAATTAATTCAAATTATTATCTTATTATTTTATATATCCCTTTTCTCCCTCTCTATTTTGTATTTCAGGTAAAATATTTGTAATTTTTTATTTTTGTTTTTTTATCTTAATTTTGCTAATATTTTTCTATGATTTTGTTTTATATTAATTTTTTATTTATTTTGATTAATAATTCTTAAGGGTATTATTATTTTATTTAAAGATAATTTAAACTTTTTGTAATATTTTTATAAAAGTTGATTAATAGGTTTTTTTTTAAATATTTTTTAATAAGATTGTATTTTGATTTTTCTCTTTCATCGTTTGTATTAATTAATTATATTAATCTTCTATTGCAATATATTTTTTATCTACTCCACATATTATCATTTTTATCTTCTTTTACTTTTTTTAATTGCTCTTTTTACTTTATTTTTAATTATTTATTTCACTTTTACTTCTCATTTACAGATTTATTATAATTCATCACAGGTTCTTTTGGAATTTCAGTGATTTTTTAGGTTATATTTTACCATTGATACTTTTATTTTGTTTAGTGTATTTTTTTAGTCTGTGTTTAATATAATAATCTGTAAATATCTATTCTATTATATAAAAATTAAATTTTTGCACTTAATGATAAAACTGTCATAACATGTTTCTGATGGTGTTTTTCGGTTTATTTCTTTTAACTTATTAAATTTATTTTATTATAATTTCTATCAATCAAGTAATTGTAACTCAAATTGAATGATTATTTTGTTACGAAATTATTATTTTCTAGTCTATTTATAGGCAATACATATATTAATTATAATCGTAAATTAAGCTATTTTACATTAAATGACTTATATAATGGTCATCTCATTTATTATCATAAATGCTGAATTAAATAACTCATTATTACTTTTGATTTATAATTAAATGAGAATAAAATCACAGATACTATTTTATTTGGTCTTTCGGGTTTAATGGGTGTGACACTCAAATATAAATAGTGACTTCCGTATTTTGGTCTCCAACACATCAAAGCCATCTCCGTAACTCTTTTTCCATAAAAGGAATTTCGATTCAGCTCTATCAGGGATACAGAAGGTTTTCAAAGAACAAATTAAAAGAATGGTCTGAATTTGCACGAATTCTAAATGTTCGAACTTACAACGTTGTTTCAATTTGTTGTCGTTACGAGAATGACTCTAATCTATACGTGTCTAAGGACTAGAATATATTAAATACTATTTAAGTAATTTATTTCTAATATTGGTATTTGATTAAATTAGTTTTAGAGAAATTTAAATTGTTGACTCAATTCATATATTACGACTATTCTTTTCGAATATATTATTTTTATATTTTTTAGTATAAAATTTCTTTTTATTCTGATTTTTAAGTTTATTTTCTTTCTCATTTTATATTTCAGATTAGTAATGTAATTATTAAGAAAAATATATTTATAAAAAAAGAAAAAGAAATATTAAAACATCAATATTTAAAAAAAAAGAAAGATACGTGAAAAAAAGGAAAACGAAAAATTAAAACATCACTATTAGAAAAAACTGTTAATATGCGTATGAATGGAGTCGGAATTGAGGAATATATATAGATATAAAAAATAAAAAATCATTGCACGATTGTAGAATAAAAAATAATCATATATATAAAATAAAATAATTATAACAAAAAATAATTAATATATGTGATTTAGATGTTTTTAATAACCGGTAACATAGAGTTTAACAAAATATAATTCACATATTTTTTTTAATTTATGTATATGTATAGAATTATTTATGTATATGTATATATATTAAGAAAAACTACCGTAATATATATATATATATATATAAGGTTTTGGAAAGTCCTATCCAAATTTAACAAGAACAAGACGACTTACATAGAAATAATTCTCATGGATAGTAAAATAAGTTGATTATTTTCCATGATTCTTTCAAGTGATGTTAGGTCCATTTTATAAATATTTTTTGTTGATATATTTTAATATTTTTAATAACCGATAACATTATTTATTTTAATATTTTAATATTTTGTTGATATAATTCATATATTTTTTTTATTTATGTATATGTATAGAATTATTTATGTATATGTGTATATATTAAGAAAAACTACCGTAATATATATATATATATATATATATATATATATATATATATATATATATATATAGAATTATTTAACAAAATTAATATATAAGGTTACGGAAAGTCTCATCCAAATTTGACAAAAACAAGACGACTTACATAGAAATGGTTCTCATGGACGATAAGGTAAGTTGATTATTTTCCATTATTCTTTCAAGTGATGCTAGGTCCAATTTATAAATATTTTTGGTTCATATTTTAAGTTTATTTGATAAGTAAACCCTTGCACGCGAACAAAGACAGTGTGATTTTATAGATTTATAAGTGCTAATAGCCTTTATATTTAATTTGTTTTATAGTGTGATAATAACTAATATATTTATTGGTGGATTTAACTATCATTATATTATTTATGATCACATTCAGTATATATGTCTGATTTATTGAAAAAAAGTAAATTATTAAAACCGATTAATAACTATTTTAGAGTTAATCCAATTAACACTAAATTAAAAAAAACAATACATAACATGTTATTTTTTTATTAATCAAATTATTATAATTCAAATTAATTTTAAACAAATAATTTAAAATTATAATTTCAATCTTATCACGTGCATGGCACGGGTAATTATACTTGTTTCCTTTAAAAATTCAGATTTTGATTTTTAAATTTTTATCTTATCATATCTTAGTCGTCAAGTTTTCAAAAATCAAATCTTTTCAAAATTAAAAATCTTATTTTTTTCAAAAATCATATCTTTTTCAAAATTCTTATATTATTTTATTTCAACTTTCAAAATCAAAAATTTAAAATTAAAATTTTAAAACTTCAATTTCAAAATCCAAAATTTAAAATTCAAATTTCAATTTTAAAAATTAAACCTTTTCAAAATTCAAATCTTTTTCAACTCTTCATCTTATCTTGTTTCAAATTCAAATTTCAAAATTTAAAATTTCAAAATTTAAAATTTCAAATTCAAATCTCAAATTTCAAAATTTCAAAATTCAAAATTTCAAATTTCAAATTTTAATTTTTAAATCCAAATCTTTTTAATTTTAAAACTTATCTTTTCTTAACTTTCTTATCTTTCCTATCTTATATTTTCTTTTTTAAATTTTAAAATTAAATCTTTTTCAAATCCTTTTAATTTTTCATTAAATTTTAATTTCAAATCTTTTCTTATCTTATCTTATATCTTATTTTTAAAATTCAAATCATTTCTTAATTAATCACTTATTTTTCTCTCTTCTTTTTCAAAACTTCCTAACTAACTTCTTCTCTATCTTCTATTTTCGAAATTCAGTAATTAAATTTTAAAGTCTTTCTTTTTTATTTTTGGTTTAAATAAATAAACAAAATATAAATAAGAATTTTTTTTTAATTATTGTTTATGTTTTCTATTTTTATCTCTTCTTCTACTCCTTCTATCTTCTTCCTTCTTCATCTTCTACCTTTCTTAATCATGAACCCAAGTGAGAATGAGGAGTTCAGGAGAACTCTAGGATCTTACACAAATCCCACTGCTGACTTCTATGAAAGAAGTATTAGGATACCTCACATCAGAGCTAGTAGCTTTGAACTTAACCCTCAACTTATTACTCTGGTGCAGCAAAACTACCAGTATTCTGGGCTTCCTCATGAAGAACCTACAGAATTCCTGGTAGATTTCCTAAGGATTGATGACACAATACACAGTGAGGGAGTAGACCAAGAGGTCTACAGATTATTGCTTTTTCCTTTTGCAGTAAAGGACCAAGCAAAAAGATGGTTGGATAACCAGCCTAAAGCTAGTTTAAAAACTTAGAAACAATTAGTGCACAAGTTTTTAAACCAATACTTTCCCCTAAGAAAGATAAATCAGCTGAGACTAGACATCCAAGGCTTCAAAGAAGGAGATGGTGAATCTCTTTATGATGCCTAGGAGAGGTATAAGAGGATGCTAAGAAAATGTCCCATTGAAATATTTTCAGATTGGGTACAGTTAGACATCTTCTACTATGGGCTTTTAGACATGGCTAGAATGTCCTTGGACCACTCTGCTGGTGGTTCCAGGCATATGAGAAAGACCATTAGAGAGGCTCGAGAGCTTATTGAGACAGTTGCCACTAATCAGCATCTGTACTTATCTCCTGAGACCTCTATAAAAGGAGAGGTTAAGGCTATAGTTGCTGAACCTAACCCTCCAGAGCAGGATGGCCCATTGACTCAGCAACTACAATCCCTTGCCCAGCAAATACTGGAACTGAAAAAGGCTCTACGAGAAACTCAGGCTTCTAATAGAAATGTAGAAGCCCGTTGAGTCAAACAAGGCAACAGTTATCTAAGCAGATAACAGATGAATACCAGGCCATTCAACTGAGGAGTGGGAAAACCTTAAGCTCCCAACCTTAGCCCAATAAGAACGAAAAGCCTATAGAGGATAACTAGATCTCTGCACAAGATGGTTTTGGGCATTCAAACACCTAGAGAGGTATCCCTCTTGGCGTTGAACGCCAGGAATGGGCAGAAACCAGGCGTTCAAACGCCCAAAGAGGTATCCCTCTTGGTGTTGAACGCCAGGAAAGGGCAGAGAATGGGCGTTTAAACGCCTAAGGGGACAGCAGCCTGGGTGTTGAACGCCCATGCAAAGGAGGTCAGTCACAGACTGATAACAACCCTCCTAAGCAAGCTAGTAACCCCCCTTCCAACTCACATGAAATTTGGCCTTCATCACCCAAGGTTGATGAATACAAGGATAAGATGCCATTTCCTCAGAAACTTTGTCAAGAGGAAAGGGATAAATAGTTTTCCCGCTTTGCGGAGTATCTCAAAACATTAGAGATAAAGATCCCTTTTGCAGAAGCTCTTGAACAGATACCTTCTTATGCAAAGTTCATGAAGGAAATTCTAAGTCATAAGAAGGATTGGAGAGAGACACAAACATTCCTCCTCACTAAGGAATGCAATGCAGTCATTCAAAACAGCTTAACAGAGAAGCTTAAAGATCCTGGAAGCTTTATGATACCATACACTCTAGGTGATGCTTGTACAAGGACAACTTTATGTGACCTTGGAGCAAGCATCAACCTAATACCTGCTTCACTAATAAAGAAGCTTAGTTTGACTGATGAAGTCAAACTAACCCGCATGCGCCTTCAACTTGTTGTTGGTTCTATTAGGATACCATCAGGAGTAGTTGAAGATATGATTGTCAGGGTTGGACCCTTTGCCTTTCCTACTGACTTTGTGGTATTGGACATGGAGGGGCACAAGAGTGCATCCCTTATCATAGGAAGACCTTTCCTAGTTACAGGATGGACCCTCATTGATGTTAAAAAAGGGGAAGTAACCCTGAGAGTCAATGAGGAAAAGTTTATACTGAATGCTGTCAAAGCTATGCAGCATCCAGACATTCCTAAGGAATGCATGAGCATTGACCTCATTGATTCCCTGGTGGAAGAAGTCAACATGGCCGAAAGCCTCAAGGAAGGGCTAGATGATATCCTTGATGATACTCAGCCTAATTCAGAGGAACCTCTGGAAACCTCTGAGAAAAAGGAGAAGCCTCCAAAGCTTGAGCTTAAGCCACTACCATCCTTCTTCAAATATGCATTTCTGGGAGATGGAGATACCTTTCCTATGATCATAAGCTCTACCTTAGACCCACAAGAAGAAGAAGCACTCACTAAAGTGCTCAAAGCATATAGGATTGTCCTTGGGTGGACTATAAGTGACTTTAAGGACATTAGCCCTGTCTGATGCATGCATAAAATCCTTTTGGAGGATAATGCCAACCCATGGGTACAACCACAGAGGCATTTGAATCCAGCTATGAAAGAAGTAGTCCAGAAAGAAGTCACTAAGCTCTATGAAGCTGGGATTATCTATCCCATTTCTGACAGCCCCTGGGTGAGCCCTGTTTGTCCCTAAGAAAGGAGGAATGACAGTGGTTCATAATGAAAAGAATGAGCTGATCCCAAAAAGGCAGTTACAGGGTGGCACATGTGCATTGACTACAGAAGGCTCAATGACGCCACCAGGAAAGATCACTTTCCTTTACCCTTTATTTACCAAATGCTAGAAAGACTAGTAGGTCATGCTTTTTATTATTTCCTGGATGGATATTCTGGGTACAATCAAATAGCAGTAGATCCACAGGATCAAGAGAAGACAGCATTTACATGTCCATCTGGCGTGTTCGCCTATAGACGAATGCCATTTGGCCTGTGCAATGCGCCTGCCACCTTTCAGAGATGCGTGTTATCCATCTTCTCTGATATGGTAGAGAAATTCCTTGAAGTATTCATGAATGACTTCTCTGTTTATGGAGACTCATTTGACTCCTGTCTTGATCATCTGACCGTGGTCCTGAAAAGATGCCAAGAAACAAACCTAGTTCTAAATTGGGAGAAATGCCATTTCATGGTAATTGAAGGCATTGTTCTTGGACATCGAATCTCAAATAAGGGTATAGAAGTGGATAAAGCTAAGGTGGAATTAATAGAACGCTTACCTCCACCTACAAATGTCAAAGCAATCAAAAGTTTCCTAGGACATTGATGAATCCATATTTGACGATATATTTTGGTTTGATTTGAGTGGATTTCATCACATAAACCTACATTTATTCATCCAAATAGCATACTTTTGTGTTCTCTCCCTTAATTGAGCTTAATTGTGAAAACATGCTATTTTGTGCTTCTTTTTAATCACTTTTATCCCACTTTTATCCCATTTGATACCTTGATGGTTTTGATGAGTGATTTCAGGTGTAAGAGATTGGAATGGCTTGATAAGAGTGGAAGAAAATCATGCATGAGGGAGAAAACATGAAGAAAACAAAGGAGAAGCACACATTGGAGTGTACGTGCGCACAACCCACTGTGCGTACGCACAAGAGCCACACATCCATGTGTGCGTACGCATAAGAAAAAAATCAACATGACAAGTCCCAGCACGTGACTCATTTAATGGAAATAGCTGGGGGCAATTTCTGGGCCTTCAGAGCCCAGTTTTTGGACTTTCTGAAGCTGATTCTGCCTATATCAAAAAAGGCCTCACTCCACGTGAAGAAGGGGGGAGAAATTAGGGTTAGATTTTAGTCATGTAGTAGATTTTCTAGAGAGAGAAGCTCTCCTTTCTCTCTAGAACTAGGGTTTCTTTAGTTTAATTTCTTGTAATTTCTACTTTTAATTCTTGTTTTCATTTACTTTTCCTTGTCATTTATTGTTATTGCATCTTTATTCTTCTTCATTTCCTTTGTTATTTCCTTTATCTTGTCATTTTTATGTTATGAACACTCTTTGTCAATTTTACTTTCAATTAATGTAATTTATGTTTTATGTTCATTTAATGCTTTCTTTAGTTGTTGTTATCATTTTCTTGCTTTTGGTAGTTAGCTTTTATTTTTATGCAATTTAATTTGATTTTATTTTCATGCACGCCAAGTGTTTGATAAAATGCTTGGCTTACTCTTTACATAGTTTTTCTCCACTCTTGGCTTGGAATTTGTGACTTTGGTGACCCTTGAGTCATTGATGTCCATTCTTGTTTGATATATTAGAGTAGTTAGTTGATTTGGTTTCCCTTGACTCTAAGTGACCCAATAGTGTTGACTTAGGACTTAGGGATTAGAAACAACTATGCCTATTTGACTTATCCTCGATGTAGGGTTGACTAAGTATGATTAACTGTTCATAATCATCATGTGTTTGTGGTCAATGGCTAAGACAGGTAACCTTAGCTCTAAATTACTTGCCAAGGGGCTTCTTGCATTTCAATTCTTCTTGCTTTGACTTTTACTTGCTTTCCTTTAATTCTTTGCATGCTTGTTGCATTTCTTGCTATTTATATTTCTTGCTCTTTTACAATCATCCAAACCCCCATTTCCTCCCATAGCCAATAATTGTACATTTCATTACAACTCCTAGGGAGAACGACCCGAGGTTGAATTACTCTTGATCTCGGTTACTTTAATTTGAATTAACATTTGATTGTGAGAATTCATTACTGGTTTGGACTATGCTACCAATGAATTGATGCTTGTTTTGATTGGTTCCAAACTATACAAGAATTCTCACTTTATCAGACATGCAGGATTCTACATGCGGTTCATAAAGAATTTTTCTAAAATCGCCAAACCTCTGTGTAATCTCTTGGCCACTGATGTTTCATTCGTCTTTGACCAAGTGTGCCTGCATGCATTTGAAACTCTGAAAGCAAGCTTGTCACTGCTCCTATCATCTCTGCACCCAATTGGGACTTGCCATTTGAGCTAATATGTGATGCAAGTGATCATGCAATTGGTGCAGTCCTAGGTCAGAGACATGACAAGTGATCATGCCAAGTTTGTCACTACTCCTATCATCTCTGCTAGTCACGTATTAAATGATGCGCAGAAAAACTACACTACTACAGAAAAAGGAGCTACTTGCAGTGGTTTATGCCATTGACAAGTTCAGATCCTACCTAGTAGATCTAAGGTCATTATTTATACTGACCATGCTGCTCTAAAGTATCTGATCACTAAGCAGGAGTCTAAACCCAGACTTATAAGATGGGTATTACTCCTACAAGAGTTTGATATAGAAATTAGAGACAGAAAAAGGACAGAAAATCAGGTGGCTGATCACTTGTCCCGGATTGAGCCAGTAGCAGGGACTTTTTCTCCCTCCGCTGACATATCCGAATCATTTCCAGATGAGCAACTCAATGCCATCCGGACAGTACCTTGGTTTGCAGACATTGCAAACTACAAGGCTATACGGTTCATTCCTAAGGAGTTTACCAGGAAGCAAGCCCGAAAACTCATACATGATGCAAAATAATACCTATTGGATGAGCCATATCTCTTTAAGAGATGTTCGGATGTAATAATACAACGCTGTGTGTTTGAAGAAGAGGCACAGAGAATCCTATGGCAGTGTCATGGCTCTGACTATGGAAGACACTTTGGAGGTTTACGGACAGCCACTAAGGTACTCCAAAGTGGCTTTTACTGGCCTACTCTCTTCAAAGATTATAGAGAGTTCATTCATAACTTTGATAGTTGCCAGAGGGGTGGTAATTTTCCTCATGGTCACAGCATGCCTCAGCATGAAATCTTAGAGACTGAGTTGTTTGACGTATGGGGCATAGATTTCATGGGACCGTTCCCCCCTTCATACTCAAACACCTACATCCTTATGGCAGTAGATTATGTGTCTAAATGGGTTGAAGTAATAGAAACACCCACCTGTGATACCAAAGCAGTAATGAAGTTCCTCCAAAAGAACATCTTCTGCAGATTTGGTGTCCCTAGGACACTAATCAGTGATGGAGGAACTCATTTCTGCAACAGACAGCTGGATTCTATCTTAAGCTGTTACGGAGTTCGCCATAAAGTAGCAACACCGTATCATCCCCAAACAAATGGGCACTCTGAAGTCTCAAATAGAGAACTAAAGCAAATCCTAGAGAGGACAATAAGTGCCTCTAGAAAGGACTGGGCTAGAAAGCTAGATGATACTCTGTGGGCATACAGAACAGCTTTCAAAACCCCTATTGGAACTTCACCATATCAGTTAGTATATGGGAAGTCCTGTCATTTGCTAGTGGAACTAGAACACAAGGTCTATTAGGCTACTAGATTCCTCAACCTCGATGCTAAAGTAGCAGGAGAAAAACAGCTGCTCCAGCTAAATGAGTTGGATGAATTCCGCTTAGATGCATTTGAAAATTCAAGGATCTATAAGGAAAAGGCAAAGAGGTGGCATGACAGGAAGATAGCTTTCAGAATCTTTGAACCACGGCAAAAAATTCTGCTCTTCAACTCAAGGCTCAGATTATTCCCTGGGAAGCTCAAATCCCGCTGGAAGGGACCGTATGTGATTACAAGAGTATCACCTTACGGACACATAGAACTCCAAGGAAAAGATCCTAAAAACAGGTTCACTGTCAATGGACAGAGAGTCAAACATTACCTTGAAGGTGATATAAAGCCAGGAGGCTCAACACTGTTACTAAATTAAGTACAGTGAAATCCAGGTAAAGACATTAAAGAAGCGCTTATTGGGAGGCAACCCAACCTTGCTCAACCGTATTTCTTTTCTTTTATTTTATTTTTCCTTTTTAGTTGTCAGAGTCATGACCATATGCATAAGTCAAGAGACAGATTTCACAGTCATGAAAACAAAACACTCCAGAAAGAGTGTCAAAGTTGAATGCTAGTGAGACAGCCCTCACTGGGCGTTCAATGCCCCAAGAGGGGAGCATTGCTGGTGTTGAACGCCAGCCAGGGACCATCCCCTGGCATTCAAACACTAGTGCAGAAAAGCAGGGAATTTGGATTCCCTAGCCTCTCAGGACCAGTAGGTCCCACAGAAGCTCCACCTACCCCACTTTCTTCTTCCCCATTTATCATATTTTCTCGAGGACGAGCAAAACTCTTAAGTTTGGTATTGCAAACTTTGTGACTTTTACCACTCTTAAGCATAGAAGAAGAGGATGAAGTGAACCAGAAAGCATGCACACGAGCCAGTGCAGCAGCTTTAACAGAGACAAAAGAGTGACATTGAAGAGATCAAGCACTACATGCGATCCTCAAGGAGGAGCATTAGCCACCATCATTCAGGTGGATTTGTTCTCTTTACACCCCTTTTCTATTATTTTGTTTTCTATCTGTTTTATTATCTGTTCTCTTGTTGTAGTTGCATGATCATTTGCAGTGATATCTTTAAGTTGTAAAATATTCCATATATCTTTCACCTAGCTTAAATGAAAAATTTTTTTTGAAAAGAATTGAGAAATACATGAATTTCATGTTTAAAATAAGAATAGTTCAATTATTTTGATATGGTGTCATTTGCTTTTGTTTTCTGAATGTATGATTAAACAGTGCATATTTGAAGTTGAAATTTTAGAATGTTGGCTCTTAAAAGAATAAGAAAAATGGAAAAATATTATTGATAATCTGAAAAATCATAAAATTAATTCTTGAAGCAAGAAAAAGTAGCAAAAAGAAAAAGAAAAAGCATGTTTGATGACCAGAATTCACTCCCCATATAAAATCATGAATCCGTTCTTTGGCAAGCGCCCCAAAAAATTATCGTCAAGTAATAACCCACAGTGGAGTGGGATCGTATCCATAGAGATTGGTAGATTTGAGAAATTTTAATCAATGGGTGAATTAGTCAAGCAAAGCAATATAGGTTGTGATTGCAGAATTTTAAATGAACAGAATTGTAAATGGCTCAAAAGTAAAGAGAAGTAGTAAAGTAAAGTGCAGAAGAGTAAATGGCAAGAATGTAAAGTGCAGAAATATAAATGACTGAATTGTAAATGGGAATGGGGAATAACAGAATGTAAAGAAAAATATAAAGAATGTGGAAAGTAAGAATAGGGAAAATTCATTAGGGTCAGGAGATATTGTTCTCTTTGAATTAAATCCAGCACATCTCATCTTCAATCATACAACTCATTGACCTCTTGCCAATCATGATTGATTAAACCCCAATCCCTTGGTGATTCAATCTCTCAAATCTTGATAATCAGCCAATTCCTTGGTCTAATTGCTCATGAAGAGAGATATGCTTGGTCCCTAATTATACCACACATCCTCATAGATCCAAAGAGTGGGTGGATTATATGTCACCATATCCAATCACCAAAACCCAGATCTACTCAAGTGTGAGAAGGGATTTCAAGCATGGTTTCATGTTTCCTTTTCCAAGGTTCACATGAAACCCATTTTGCATTCAACCTCTTTCCCAAGATGATTGAACACTAGCATTAAAATGAAATTCCTTCTAGCAAATCAAAGAAAAGATGAAGAGAAGAATAAATTCACTATCATTAATCCATCAAGTACAACAGAGCTCCCTGACGTGACGGAAATTAGCCGATTAAGAAATTAGAATAGAAATAATGTTGCGAGTACAGTTCTTAACCAGCAAAAATCTGTTTATCAATTTAGATGGGTTGTCACAAAATTAGAATAAAAATACTGGGAGTATGAATCCCAGGTCGTCTCCCAACGAGTTGACAAAAGAGTGCTATCTTATTAATCAGGAGTTTTCCAAGAATTTTGAAGAGTTGGAGAACAGGAAATTAAATTATTGTAATTTAAGACAATGAGAATTAATGAGAGAATTTGTATAATCAAATAAAAAGCTTGAGCAGGGGTATATTAATTGGAAGTTCTATCCTTGTTGGAATTTCTCAAGTGTAGTATCAAAAGGTTATTGTTCTACTTGGTCATCCTTTACTAAATAAAGGAAGGTCAAGCAACCAACTAATCAACTCCGGATCCCAGGTCCTAATCTTCTCCTTAGGAAGGATTAGAGTCAGAGACTAGAGAGTTAGCCAACAACTTCCAATTTAACTAATCACTTGAGCATTTCAACTCTAGGGTCTCCTTTTAATCAACCCCCAAGTCAAGTTGGGAGTCTACTCCATTGACATGAAAATTACTTGCACAGAATTAAAAAGGGAATAAAAGGAAGGCATGATAAATTAAATGATAACCGAAAATTAATTAAAAAATAAAAATAGTACTTTGCATTAATAAATCCCAAAATGTAACATACGTATCTGAACAGGATTAATAAACAATTAAAAGAGTAAAGGAATAAGAAAGCAAACTAGAATAATAGCAACTTCAATGGAGGTAATGACTCTTCTCAATATCCAAAGCAAAAGCATAAAAACTAGAAATCTATGAATGTGAAGAAAACCTAGAGGAAGAGTGATTTCTCCCTAAGATTCAGATCTAAAACTAAAAACTATGCTAATGAGAATGTGTGTTGAGTCTCTGCTTGTCCCCTGGCTCTAGTTTGTGTTTCTGGGCCAAAAACTGGGTCCAAACTCGGCCCAAAATCGCCCCTAGCATTTTCTGTGAATTCTGCAGGTCGCGCATGTCACGTGTACGCGTCAGTCATGCGTACGCGTCGATTGTCATCTTTGCTTCTCACGCGTACGCGTTAGGTACGCGCAGGCGTCGCTGTGAGAATGTCCAGATCACGCACACGCATGAGCTATGCATGCGCGTCGCTCCTCATTGATTGTCTCCTTTATTTCTTGTGCTCCTTCCATTTTTGCAAGCTTCCTCTCCATCCTCTAAGCCATTCCTGCCCTACAAAGCCTGAAAACACTGAACACACAGATCACGGTATCGAATGGTAGAAAGGGGATTTAAAATACACAAATTAAAGGCTTAGGAAGCAAGTTTTCAATCATGGAACAAAACTAGGAAGGAATTGTAAAATGATGCAATTTGTATGAATAAGTGTGCAAATACTTGATAAAAAACCACTCAACTGAGCACAAGATAAATTATAAAATAGTGGTTTATCAACCTCTCCACACTTAAACATTAGCATGTCCTCATGCTTAGCTCAAGGAGATCCAAAGACTAAATAAGGGAAAGTAAGGCTCATGAGATACAACTTATGAATGCAACTATATGCTAAGATGTTTCTGTCTACTTGGTTAAAAGTAAATAAGTTCTCCAAGACAAACATAAATCAAATTCCACTAATTCAAATCATAAAGTAAAGACAAGTAAACTTGTAAGAAGGTGGCTCATGAAAGCAGGGAACATAGAATCAAGCATTGAACCCTCACTGATGGTGTATATGCACTCTAGTCACTCAAGTGTATAGGGTAATCACTCTACTCTTTTCTAGTCATGCTTTCTAAACTTTGTTCTTCACCTAACCAATCAACAAATATTTAATGTACTAATGCAAACATCATGAGGTCTTTTCAAGGTCGTAATGGGGCTATGGCAAAGGTGAGGATATATGTATGACTGAGTGAGCTATAAATTGAATCCTTGACTAACCTAAGCTCTCACCCATACACACACACACTCTATATAACTTCTAAAATTATGCCTAGCTACCCAAAGTTCCCACTTTTTTATCTCATACTCATGCATCAACTTTTCTTTTAATTTTATCACATATGCATTGATCTTTCGTTAAACTTAGTATTGGGGTAATTTTTGTCCTCTTATTTATTTATTTATTTAATTGAATTTTTTTTTGAAAATAAACACAACATATCAATGCACATGGTATTTTAATCATTTTGGTCTCACATGAGCATGCATCCAAATTCCAAATATCTTGTCAATTCAACACTTCCCTATTAACTCATGTTCCCACAGTTTCCCCACACTTAGTTGATACACAATCTCTATCTTAAGCTAACCAAAGATTCAATTGGGGTATTTAATTATTTTTCTGCTTAAGGCTAGTGATGTGGTAAACTATAGAACAAATGGGGATTAAAAGGCTCAAGGTGGCTAACAAAGGTAATTGAAAGGGTAGGCTATTTGGGATAAGTGAGCTAATAACAAATGATGGCCTCAATCATATGCATGCATATAAATACACTAAACATTGGACTTATAGAGTGGAACAAAATATAGATTACAATCATAGAGAAGAAAACACACAGGAATAAAATGTTATGGTTAAATAGTGTAACCATGCAATTAAGCTCAAATCTTACAGGTTGTGTATTCTAGCTCTAAACCATGTTCCAAATTACAATCTTCAAACAAGTTTTAACACAAAAGTTTTTTATTTAGATTAGTGAAATTTTCAAAATAGAGTCTTGAAAAGAAACTTATTATTTTTAAACCAAATAGAACATGCATGCAAACACCTATTACCATGCAGTCTATCCTATCCTAACAAAAAAAAACCTGTTGGTGTTAAGAAAGAGCAATTACCTCCGGAAGTCAGGTACTGACCGACCTCCCCACACTTAAAGCTTGGCACCGTCCTCGGTGCCATCATTCAGGAACAAAGGGGAACTGGTAGCAGCATTTGCATAATCGGAATTGTCATGGCTCTCTGTGCTGGTAGATGAAGTGGAGTCCAGGGTGTCTGGGTCTTCTTCAGGTGGGTGGTTGCCAACAATAAGCTCCTTGAGGTATGTAAATCTGTGTTTGTTACGATTCTCCCTTCGCTTTGCCTGCCGGTCAAGCCGGTCCAACCTCTCAAGTATCTGAAGGAGCATTTGATTTGTTGAAGGTGCTTGTGATATGGAAGGAGTAGGAATATCTCCGGCCGATTCTGCAGGCCAGCTGGTAGTGGCTGTTGGGGGTCTGATGTACTTCCCGTTAGGGACGTACTGATCATCCCGTAGAATTATGGCCATGGTGTCCCCAGCTCTGTAGGAGACTCCGGCTGCTGAGACTAGATCTGAAACCAAGACGGGGAAGGGTAGATTGCCCATAGATTAAGAGGCTGGTTTGTAAGGATACACCAGAAGAGAACAGCCATATCTGCAGTGAAGGAGGACTCCTGAGTGCTCAGAAAGACGTAATGGGACATAATCTGTGCCCATACTCGAGCCTCCAAGGTGAGTGCTGAAGCCAATATGCCTTTAGGTCGGGATCGATGGTATCCATAGATCCATCTGCTGCCAGGTTGTGCTATAATTCCGAGGACAGTGTCCCAGTCAAATTGGTATGTCTGGCGCTTGAAGGAGGCTTCTTGATATGCGTCCAATCCTTTTGGAGCAGGGGTAGATCTAGAGCTCGTTGAATGGCCCCTTCGGATATAGGGACTTATTTCTCATGGACATAGATAGACTGTAGGGTTGGCATGTGAAAATTGGAGTAGAATTCAACTACCCATGAGAGGTTAACCTGCCGTGGCTGTCTTCGTAAGAATCCCCATTGTCTGCGCTCAATCTGGGGCTCTACAAAATCAACAATGTGGGTAGGGAGGATGAGTAAGTGCTCATTGTTGTAGTTCTACTCAGCTAGGATGGGAAACATCTGCTCACAATAGCGGTTAGTGAACCGCGTAATGTCCCTTGCTGGAAAGGCTTTCTTTGTTTCATTGACCTTAATGATCCTCTTGACCATCCTTGTTGTCGGTTTGACTGCTGTTGAGGATGGTTCCGCAGCTAGTGCTCTTTTTGTTTCTCTCCTTGCCGGTGGTTTGGGAGTAGCTTTCTCTTTACCCTTCTTGGTGGCTGATGAGACGCACTTTTGACGGTTTAGAATTTCACAAATGAAGTCTTGTTGCAATATAGTTTCTAAACCAACAAATAATCCTTTCATACAAAAATTTGTTTGTCACAAGTAACAAACCCCTAAATTTATAAACCGAAGTATTAAAACCTCGGGTCGTTCTCCCTAGGAATTACAAATAAGTGTTCTTGTTATTGGTTATGGAGTATGTTTGGGGTTTTGAGATTTTAGACAAGAAATATAAATGGCAAAGAAAATAAACTAACAACTAACAAAGCTCTTGGCTAGATATGAGAACTAGAAGTCCTATCCTAGTTACCCTCCTCAATTGTGACCATAAATTGTCCATTGCTACCACTTAGTTAACCTCTAACCATGGAGGAAGGTCAAGTGGATGAATCAACTTGATTCTACAAGTCCTAGCCAACTCCCAAAGGAAAGACTAGCGTTAGTGGTATCCAAATCAATTAGCAACTTCTAATAATCGATCAACAAAGGAATTAGATAACTCAAGCGTCACTAATTACTCTACCTAGGCCAAGAGGAGCAAAATCTATACTAAAACCCAACCAAGCATTTCATCAAACACTTGGATGGCACAAAAGGAAAACATAGTAAATTGATATCAAGAATAGAATCTAACAACAATTGAATATAAGAAATCAATAACAACAATCTAAGAAACCAAGATCTACAAGAATTACCTCAAATTGCATTAAAAGAAAATTGAATGAACAAAAGTAGATCAACAAAACAAAGTAGAAGAAGGTATAACAAACAAAAGAAGAATGATAAATGTAACAACAAAGAATTAAGAAGAAGAAGTAGAAGAGAATATGAATTAAAACCTAGATCTAAGAACTACACCTAATCCTAATCATAATCCTAGAGAGAAGTGAGAGCTTCTCTCTCTAAAACTAAAACTAAAACCTAGCCTAATGTGTGTATGTCTATGATATGCCTTCCCCTTCATTCCTTGAGGCTCCCCACATCTTTGTTGGTTCCATCCATAATGAGTGTCATCATTGAAGTTCACATTTCCTACAACACAATTAGAACCAAACTCATAGCCAAAGTGAGAATTCATAATAGCAAGAGAAAATGAAAGAAAAAATCAAATAAAAAGCAAGAAAATTAAATCCTAAAACTAATAAGGACTAACAAAGAATCAGAAGGCAAACATATTCACAATATTCACATATATACAATAACCAATAGCACAACACCATTGCAACTCCCCAGCAACGACGCCATTTTGATGAGACGGACTTTTCACGGTTTAGAATTTCCCAAACGAAGTCTCGTTGCAATATAGTTTCTAAACCAACAAATAATCCTTTCATACAAAAATTTGTTTGTCACAAGTAACAAACCCCTAAATTTATAAACCGAAGTATTAAAACCTCGGGTCGTTCTCCCTAGGAATTACAAATAAGTGTTCTTGTTATTGGTTATGGAGTATGTTTGGGGTTTTGAGATTTTAGACAAGAAATATAAATGGCAAAGAAAATAAACTAACAACTAACAAAGCTCTTGGCTAGATATGAGAACTAAAAGTCCTATCCTAGTTACCCTCCTCAATTGTGACCATAAATTGTCCATTGCTACCACTTAGTTAACCTCTAACCATGGAGGAAGGTCAAGTGGATGAATCAACTTAATTCCACAAGTCCTAGCCAACTCCCAAAGGAAAGACTAGCGTTAGTGGTATCCAAATCAATTAGCAACTTCAAATTATCGATCAACGAAGGAATTAGATAACTCAAGCGTAACTAATTACTCTACCTAGGCCAAGAGGAGCAAAATCTATACTAAAACCCAACCAAGCATTCCATCAAACACTTGGAAGGCACAAAAGGAAAACATAGTAAATTGACATCAAGAATAGAATCTAACAACAATTGAATATAAGAAATCAACAACAACAATCTAAGAAACCAAGATCTACAAGAATTACCTCAAATTGCATTAAAAGAAAATTGAATGAACAAAAGTAGATCAACAAAACAAAGTAGAAGAAGGTATAACAAACAAAAGAAGAATGATAAATGTAGCAACAAAGAATTAAGAAGAAGAAGTAGAAGAGAATATGAATTAAAACCTAGATCTAAGAACTACACCTAATCCTAATCATAATCCTAGAGAGAAGTGAGAGCTTCTCTCTCTAAAACTAAAACTAAAACCTAGCCTAATGTGTGTATGTCTATGATATGCCTTCCCCTTTATTCCTTGAGGCTCCCCACATCTTTGTTGGTTCCATCCATAATGAGTGTCATCATTGAAGTTCACATTTCCTACAACACAATTAGAACCAAACTCATAGCCAAAGTGAGAATTCATAATAGCAAGAGAAAATGAAAGAAAAAATCAAATAAAAAGCAAGAAAATTAAATCCTAAAACTAACAAGGACTAACAAAGAATCAGAAGGCAAACATATTCACAATATTCACATATATACAATAACCAATAGCACAACACCATTGCAACTCCCCAGCAATGACGCCATTTTGATGAGACGGACTTTTCACGGTTTAGAATTTCCCAAACGAAGTCTCATTGCAATATAGTTTCTAAACCAACAAATAATCCTTTCATACAAAAATTTGTTTGTCACAAGTAACAAACCCCTAAATTTATAAACCGAAGTATTAAAACCTCGGGTCGTTCTCCCTAGGAATTACAAATAAGTGTTCTTGTTATTGGTTATGGAGTATGTTTGGGGTTTTGAGATTTTAGACAAGAAATATAAATGGCAAAGAAAATAAACTAACAACTAACAAAGCTCTTGGCTAGATATGAGAACTAAAAGTCCTATCCTAGTTACCCTCCTCAATTGTGACCATAAATTGTCCATTGCTACCACTTAGTTAACCTCTAACCATGGAGGAAGGTCAAGTGGATGAATCAACTTGATTCCACAAGTCCTAGCCAACTCCCAAAGGAAAGACTAGCGTTAGTGGTATCCAAATCAATTAGCAACTTCAAATTATCGATCAACGAAGGAATTAGATAACTCAAGCGTAACTAATTACTCTACCTAGGCCAAGAGGAGCAAAATCTATACTAAAACCCAACCAAGCATTCCATCAAACACTTGGAAGGCACAAAAGGAAAACATAGTAAATTGATATCAAGAATAGAATCTAACAACAATTGAATATAAGAAATCAACAACAACAATCTAAGAAACTAAGATCTACATGAATTACCTCAAATTGCATTAAAAGAAAATTGAATGAACAAAAGTAGATCTACAAACAAAGTAGAAGAAAGTATAACAAACAATAGAAGAATGATAAATGTAACAACAAAGAGTTAAGAAGAAGAAGTAGAAGAGAATATGAATTAAAACCTAGATCTAAGAACTACACCTAATCCTAATCATAATCCTAGAGAGAAGTGAGAGCTACTCTCTCTAAAACTAAAACTAAAACCTAGCCTAATGTGTGTATGTCTATGATATGCCTTCCCCTTCATTCCTTGAGGCTTCTCCTATCTTTGTTGGTTCCATCCATAATGAGTGTCATCATTGAAGTTCACATTTCCTACAACACAATTAGAACCAAACTCATAGCCAAAGTGAGAATTCATAATAGCAAGAGAAAATGAAAGCAAAAATCAAATAAGAAGCAAGAAAATTAAATCCTAAAACTAACAAGAACTAACAAAGACGCAAAAGGCAAATATATTCACAATATTCACATATATATAATAACCAATAACACAACACCATTGTAACTCCCCGGTAACGGCACCATTTTGATGAGACGGACTTTTGATGGTTTAGAATTTCCCAAATGAAGTCTTGTTGCAATATAGTTTCTAAACCAACAAATAATCCTTTCATACAAAAATTTGTTTGTCACAAGTAACAAACCCCTAAATTTATAAACCGAAGTATTAAAACCTCGGGTCGTTCTCCCTAGGAATTACAAATAAGTGTTCTTGTTATTGGTTATGGAGTATGTTTGGGGTTTTGAGATTTTAGACAAGAAATATAAATGGCAAAGAAAATAAACTAACAACTAACAAAGCTCTTGGCTAGATATGAGAACTAGAAGTCCTATCCTACTTACCCTCCTCAATTGTGACCATAAATTGTCCATTGCTACCACTTAGTTAACTTCTAACCATGGAGGAAAGTCAAGTGGATGAATCAACTTGATTCCACAAGTCCTAGCCAACTCCCAAAGGAAAGACTAGCGTTAGTGGTATCCAAATCAATTAGCAACTTCTAATTATCGATCAACAAAGGAATTAGATAACTCAAGCATCACTAATTACTCTACCTAGACCAAGAGGAGCAAAATCTATACTAAAGCTAAAAGAGGCATTTCATCAAACACATAGAAGGCAATAAAAGTAAACAATATGAATTGCAAGAATTAAAGAGAGATCTAACTAGAATAGCAAGAGATCAACAATAGAAAAGGAAAAATAATTATGAAACAACAAAGAACTTTCCAATTGCATTGAGGAAGAAATGTAGATCTACAAAAGAAAGTTCATAAACTACAACTAACAATACAATGGAATTACAAGAGAAGAAGAATTCTACAACAACAAGAGAACAATTAAGGAAAGAAAAGGAAAATTAGAAGAGGAGAAGAAGTAGATCTAGATCTAAAACCTAATCCTAATTCTAGAGAGAAGTAAGAGCTCCTCTCTCTAGAAACTAACTCTAACTACTTCTAAAACTTAAACTATGACTAATGATCAAAAAGTATATTAATTCCCCTTCAATTCTTGGCTTACATAGCATCAGAAATGAGTTGGATTGGGCCCACAAGGCTTTAGAATTCGCTGGCCACGAGTTGCATTAAGTAAATCATGTGAACCCATCGGTGCGCACGTGTACCGTGTGTGTGCGCGCCCCTATCCGCGATGCAACTAGGGCAAATCTTATATCGTTTTGAAGCTCCGGATTTTAGCTTTCCAACGCAACTAGAACCGCATCATTTGGACCTTTGTAGCTCAAGTTATGGTCGATTAAGTGCGAAGAGGTCGGCTTGACAGCTTTTGCGATTCCTTCATTTCTTCATGAGTTCTCCATTTTTACATGCTTTTCCTTCATTTCCTTGATCCAATCTTTGCCTCCTAAATCTGAAATCACTTAAAAAACATATCAAGGCATCTAATTGAATCAAAGGTAAATCAAGATTAAACAATTATGGGTCTAAAAAGCATGTTTTCACACTTAAGCACAAATTAGGAGATAATCATGAAACCATGATATTTCATTGAATAAATGTGGGTAAAAGGTCATAAAATCCCCTAAATTAAACACAAGATAAACCCTACAAATGGGGTTTATCAGTGGCCATCCTGAAAAGGGGAAAAGGAAAGTAACATGTAAAGCCATGGGTTAAAGCAAGGACGAGGACAGTACAAGTGATAATCAATGCCAAGGTAAAGAAGGATGTCGTTAACACATGGTCGCGACTACATGTGATAAGTTCATCATTGGAAATATAGCAAGTGCATATTATGGCAAGTAGATGCAAGATGTTTATTAGCATGCCGGCAAAGGCATGAGTAGCATAGATCAAGCATCAATAGCTTAAATGTGTTATCACTCGTAACAAACTAACAGTCACATTTGTATTAACAATTATATTCAATTAATAAAATATTTAAGGGGTTTTGTGAAAAACAGGCATTAGAGTAGAAGGATAGAATAATTAAAAATGCAAAATGCCATACGGGCATTTCCACAAACACTTAGCGTGCATGGTAAAGATATTATTGAAAGTATTAAATTTGAACATGCAAGCAACCCAAAAAAAATTAATATTAATTGTCAATTAATCCCTCAGTATATCCACAAGTAAAATATAGAAGAAAACAATCACCCAATTAAATTTCTAACACCAATTAAAAGGATATAAAAAGAAAAAGAAAGACAAAGAAAACATAGATAATGAAATTAAAAAGAAAAAGAAGAAGGGAATATAAATTAAAGTAATAATGGAAGAGTAAAAGGGGGAGAAGAAAAGAACCTTGATAAAGAAGATGAAGAAGGATAGAGAAAGTAGTAGAAAGTAAGAAAGAATAAAGAAGAAAGAAGGAAGAAGAAAGAAGAAAGAATGATAATAGAAAGATAAGTAGGATTCGAGGGTGGGAGATTCGAAATCAGGTGCTGAGGTGGTTTAGCTGTGCATCGCTTGCGACGCGTACGCGTGCATCACGTGTACGCGTGGATCGCGCTATTTTCTAGCGACATGTACGCGTCAGGGACACGTACGCGTGACAGGGGTTGTGCAATTGGCGCAAAGGCAACTTCGCACACGCACAACTCTCTGTTCAATATGCACATTTGCCAACATTTGAGGCGACGCATGCGCATCAAGGACGCGCATGCGTGAATGGCCTAAATTGGAAAAATGACGCGTACGCGTCAGGGACGCGTACACGTGATAGGGCTTGTGCTTCCAGCACAATTCCAGCCCCACACCATCATAACTCTCTGGCCATACACCCATTTACACCGATTTGCAGGGTCACTCGTACGCGTGGGTGACACGTACGCGTGGATGGCTGATATTGCAAGTGACGCGGACGCATCAGTGATGCGTACACGTGGGCATGTTTGTGCCTAAAGCACGCCTCCAGCCATGCTCCCGCGCAACTCTCTGTTCAGTTCTTCTTTGTTTCGCATGCACATATGACGCGTACGCGTCAGCGACGCTTCCGTGGGATGAGCGGATAATTTATACGCTTTTTGGCATTGTGTTTACATAGTTTTTAGTATAATTTAATTAGTTTTTAGTATATTTTTATTAGTTTTTCAATAAAAATCACATTTCTGGACTCTACTATGAGTTTGTGTATTTTTCTGTGATTTCAGGTATTTTCTGGTTGAAATTGAGGGACTTGAGCAAAAATCAGATTCAGGGGTTGAGGAAGGACTGCAGATGCTGTTGGATTCTGACCTCCCTGCACTCAAAGTGGTTTTTCTGGAGCTACAGAACTCCAAATGGTGCGCTCTCAATTGCGTTGGAAAGTAGACATCCAGGGCTTTCCAGCAAGATATAATACTTCATACTTTGTCGGAGTTTAGACAATGAAAATTGGCGTTCAACGCTAGTTCCATGTTGCATTCTAGAGTTAAACGCCAGAAACAGGTTGCAAAGTGGAGTTAAACGCCATAAACAGGTTACAAACTGGCGTTCAACTCCAAGAGAAGCCTCTACACGTGTAAAGCTCAATGCTCAGCCCAAGCACACACCAAGTGGGCCCCAGAAGTGGATTTCTGCATCAATTACTCATTTCTGTAAACCCTAGTAACTAGTTAGTATAAATAGGACTTTTTACTATTGTATTTACATCTTTGGATTATCTTCTGATCCTTTGATCATGTTCAAGGGGCTGGCCATTTGGCCATGCCTGGACCTTGTTCTTATGTATTTTCAACGGTAGAGTTTCTACACACCATAGATTAAGGTGTGGAGCTCTGCTGTTCCTCATGAATTAATGCAAAGTACTATTATTTTTCTATTCAATTCAAGCATATTCCTATTCTAAGATATTCATTCGCACCTCAATATGAATGTGATGATAGTGACACTCATCATCATTCCCAACCTATGAACGCGTGCCTGACAACCACCTCCGTTCTACCTTAGATTGAATGAGTATCTCGGGGATTCCTTAATCAGAGTCTTCGTGGTATAAGTTAGAACCCATGGACGACCATTCCTGAGATCCGGAAAGTCTAAACCTTGTCTGTGGTATTCCGAGTAGGATCTGGGAAGGGATGGCTGCAACGAGCTTCAAACTCGCGAGTGCTGGGCATAGTGACAGACGCAAAAGGATCAATGGATCCTAGTCCAGCATGATCAAGAACCGATAGATGATTAGCCATGCAGTGATAGCGCATTGGACCATTTTTACTTAGAGGACAGGATGTAGCCATTGACAACGGTGATGCCTAACATATAGCTTGCCATAGAAAGGAGTATGAAGGATTGGATAACAGCAATAGGAAAGCAGAGATTCAGAAGGAACTAAGGATCTCCATACGCTTATCTGAAACTCTCACCAATGAATTACATAAGTATCTCTAGCTTTAATTTACGTTCTATTTATATTTTTATTATCAATTCACCATAACTACTTGAATCCGCCTGACTGAGATTTACAAGGTGACTATAGCTTGCTTCAGGCCGACAATCTCCGTGGGATCGACCCTTACTCACGTAAGGTTTATTACTTGGACGACCCAGTGCACTTGCTGGTTAGTTGTGAGAAGTTGTGACAAAGTGTGATTCACGTTTGAGAGCACCAAGTCTTTGGCACCATTGTTGATGATCACAATTTTGTGCACCAAGTTTTTGGTGCCGTTGCCGGGGATTGTTCGAGTTTGGACAACTGACGGTTCATCTTGTTGCTCAGATTAGGTAATTTTATTTTAATTTTAAGCTTTTTGTTTTTATTAATTTTATTTTCGAAAAAAAAAATTATTTTCAAAAATAAATTATTCTACGTTCTTCAGAATTTTTAAGAAGGAATTCTAGAGTTTCATGAGATATGTTGAATCCTGGCTGGCTGTTAAGCCATGTCTAATCTTTTGGACCGAGGTTTCACTTATCCTTAAGAGAAGAGCTTCTTTATCTTCCTCAGCAATTTAGCTGTTGTATGTAATGATTTGCTAAAGCTTGGCTGGCCATTGGCCATGTCTAGTGTTTTGGACCGGAGCTTTCACTGAAAGCTTGGCTGGTTAGTAAGCCATGTCTAATTCCTGGACTAGAGCTTTAGACTAACATTGCTTGATTCCTGGAATTCTCATTAGAAATTTTGAAATTCTTATTTTTCTTTTTCTAAATGATTTTCAAAAAATACCAAAAAATTTTTAATAAAATCATAAAATCAAAAAAATAATTTGATGTTTCTTGTTTAAGTCTTGTGTCAGTTTTTAAGTTTGGTGTCAATTGCATGTTTATCTCTTTCTTGCATTTTTAAAAATTCATGCATTGTATTCTTCATGATCTTCAAGTTGTTCTTGGTAAGTCTTCTTGTTTGATCTTTAAAATTTCTTGTTTTGTGTCTTTTCTTGTTTTTCACATGCATTCTTGAATTATTAGTGTCTAAAGAATAAAAATTTTTAAGTTTGGTGTCTTGCATGTTTTTCTTTTCTTAAAAATTTTCAAAAAATATGTTCTTGATGTTCTTCTTGACATTCAAAGTGTTCTTGGTGTTCATCTTGACATTCAAAGTGTTCTTGCATGCATTAGTTATTTTGATTCATAATTTCTCTGTTTTGTGTCAATTTTGTGTTTTTCTCTTTCATCATTAAAAATTCAAAAATAAAAAAAATATCTTTCCCTCTTTCTCTCATGAATTTTCAAAAATTTGAGTTGACTTTTTCAAAACTTTTTAAAATTTAGTTGTTACTTATGAGTCAAATCAAATTTTCAATTTAAAAATTCTATCTTTTTCAAATCTTTTAAAAAAAATCAAATCTTTCTCATTTTTCTTTTATGATTTTCAAAAATTTAAATTTGATTCTCAAAAATCTTTTTCTTATTTTGTTTCATAATTTCAAAATCTTTACTAACAATAATGTGATTGATTCAAAAAAATTTTAAGTTTGTTACTTGCCTAGTAAGAAAGGTTCAATCTTTAAATTTTAAATCATATCTTTTTAGTTTCTTGTTACTTAAGTAATCAACTTTAATTTTCAAAATCAAATCTTTTTAAATTTGTTTTTCAAATCTTTTTCAAAATAAATTTCAATCACATCTTTTTCAAAATTAATTTCAAAATCTTTTCTAACTTCTTATCTTTTCAAAATTTGATTTTCAAATCTTTTTCAATTAACCACTTAACTTTTTGTTTGATTATTATTTTTTTCAAAACTACCTAACTAACTCTCTCTCTCTAATTTTCGAAAATTCCTTCCCTCTTTTTCAAAATTCAATTTTAATTAACTAATTGTTTTAAATTTCAATTCAAATTAGTTTCATTTTTCTTTCTTATTTTTGAATTCTAACTTTGATTTTAAATTAAAAAAATATTTTTATTTTATTTTATTTAATTTTTGAATTCTCTTATCTCTCATCCCCTTCTGTTTATTTATTCATCTACTAACACCCCTCTTTCACCCAAGAATTCAAACTCATTCCTCTCCCTTGTGTTTGGATTCTTATCTTTTCCTTCCTCCATTATTCTCTTCTTATACTTACATAAGGAATCTCTATACTGTGACATAGAGGATTCTATATTTTCTGTTCTCTTCTTTTTCATATGAGCAGGAACAAGGATAAGAACATTCTTGTTGAAGCTGATCCTGAACCTGAAAGGACTCTGAAGAGGAAGCTGGGGGAAGCTAAAGCACAACTCTCTGGAGAAAATCTGACAGAAATTTTCGAAAAAGAAGGAGACATGGCCGAAAATAATAACAATGCAAGGAAGATGCTTGGTGACTTTACTGCACCAAATTCCAATTTACATGGAAGAAGCATCTCAATCCCTGCCATTGGAGCAAACAACTTTGAGCTAAAATCTCAATTAGTTTCTCTGATGCAACAGAACTGCAATTTTTATAAACTTCCATCAGAAGATCCTTTTCAGTTCTTAACTGAATTCTTGCAGATCTGTGATACTATTAAGACCAATGGGGTTGATCCCGAAGTCTACAGGCTTATGCTTTTCCCGTTTGCTGTAAGAGACAGAGCTAGAATATGGTCAGACTCTCAACCTAAAGATAGCCTGAACTCTTGGGATAAGCTGGTCATGGCTTTCTTAGCCAAGTTCTTTCCTCCTCAAAAGCTTAGCAAGCTTAGAGTGGATGTTCAAACCTTCAAACAGAAGGAAGGTGAATCCCTCTATGAAGCTTGGGAGAGATACAAGGAACTAACCAAAAAGTGTCCTTCTGACATGCTTTCCAAATGGACCATCCTGGATATATTCTATGATGGTCTGTCTAAATTATCTAAGATGTCATTGGACCATTCTGCAGGTGGATCCATTCACCTAAAGAAAATGCCTGCAGAAGCTCAAGAACTCATTGACATGGTTGCAAATAACCAGTTCATGTACACTTCTGAAAGGAATCCTGTGAATAATGGGACGCCTCAAAGGAAGGGAGTTCTTGAAGTTGATACTCTGAATGCCATATTGGCTCAGAATAAAATATTGACTCAGCAAGTCAATATGATCTCTCAGAGTCTGAATGGATTGAAGGAATCATCCAACAGTACTAAAGAGGCCTCTTCTGAAGAAGAAGCTTATGATCCTTAGAACCATGCAATAGCAGAGGTGAATTACATGGGTGAACCCTATGGAAACACCTATAATCCCTCATGGAGAAATCATCCAAATTTCTCATGGAAGGATCAACAAAAGCCTCAACAAGGCTTTAATAATGGTGGAAGAAACAGGTTTAGCAATAGCAAGCCTTTTCCATCATCCACTCAGCAACAGACAGAGAATTCTGAGCATAATCCATCTAGCTTAGCAAATATAGTCTCTGATCTATCTAAGACCACTCTGAGTTTCATGAATGAAACAAGGTCCTCCATTAGAAATTTGGAGGCACAAGTGGGCCAGCTGAGTAAAAGAGTCACTGAAACTTCTCCTAGTACTCTCCCAAGCAATACAGAAGAGAATCCAAAAAGAGAGTGCAAGGCCATTACCTTACTTAGTGTGGCCGAACCCAGAGAGGAGGAGAAGGACGTGAATCCTAGTGAGGAAGACCTCCTGGGACGTCCATTGACCTATAAGGAGTTTCCCTTTGAGGAACCAAAGGAATCTGAGGCTCATCTAGAGACCATAGAGATTTCATTGAACCTCCTTTTACCATTCATGAGCTCTGATGACTATTCATCTTCTGAAGAAGATGAAGACATTGCTGAAGAGCAAGTTGCTCAATATTTAGGAGCAATCATGAAGCTGAATGCCAAATTATTTGGCAATGAGACTTGGGAGGATAAACCTTCATTGCTCATCAAGGAACTAAATGCCTTGGATCAACAAACTCTACGTCAAAAGAAACAGGATCCTGGTAAATTCCTAATTCCCTGTAACATAGGCACCATGACCTTTGAGAAGGCTCTGTGTGACCTAGGGTCAGGTATAAACTTAATGCCACTCTCTGTAATGGAGAAACTTGGGATCTTTGAGGTGCAAGCTGCCAGAATCTCATTGGAGATGGCAGACAACTCAAGAAAATAGGCTTATGGACAAGTAGAGGATGTGTTAGTAAAGGTTGAAGGCCTTTACATCCCTGCCGATTTCATAATCCTAGACACTGGGAAGGATAAGGATGAATCCATCATCCTTGGAAGACCCTTCCTAGCCACAGCAAAAGCTGTGATTGATGTGGACAGAGGAGAGTTGGTCCTTCAACTGAATGAGGACTGCCTTATGTTTAAGACTCAAGGTTCTCCTTCTGTAACCATGGAGAGGAAGCATGAAAAGCTTCTCTTACTGCAGAGTCAACCAAAGCCCCCACAGTCAAACTCTAAGTTTGGTGTTGGGAGGCCACAACCAAACTCTAAGTTTGGTGTTGAACCCCCATATTCAAACTCTAAGTTTGGTGTTGGGAGGTTCCAACCTTGCTCTGATTATCTGTGAGGCTCCATGAGAGCTCACTGTCAAGCTATTGACATTAAAGAAGCATTTGTTGGGAGGCAACCCAATGTTATTTAATCATATCTATTTTATTTTCTTTTTGTTATTTCGTGTTTTATTAGGATGATGATCATGTAGAGTCACAAAAACTACTGAAAAATTAAAAATAGAATGAAAAATAGCATTAAAAATAGCACACCTTGGAGGAGGAGCATTCTGGCGTTTAAACGCAAGAAACAAGCATCTGTTTGGCGTTTAACACCAGAAACAAGCATCTACCTGGCGTTAAACGCCAGAAACAGGCTACATTTGGGCATTTAACGCCAGAAACAAGCAGCAGTCTGGCGTTAAATGCCAGGATTGCACAGCAAGGGCGTTTTACACGCCTAATTGGAGTAGGGATGTTAAGTCCTTGACCCCTCAGGATCTGTGGACCCCACAGGATCCCCTCAGTATCTGTGGACCCCACAGGATCCTTACCTTTTCTTCTCTCCTCTTCACACCTTTTCATAACCCTCTTTCCCAAATACCCTTCACCAATCACCTCAATCACTCTTCCCCATCACCCCCTCACCACTCACATCCATCTTCTCTTCCCCATAAACCCCACCTACCTCTAAAATTCAACTTCTTTTCCCTCCCAAACCCAACCCTAATGGCCGAACCCTAAACCTCCCCTCACCCCTATATAAACCTCTCATTCCTTCTTCATTTTCACACATCATAACCACCTTAAACCCCCAGTGGCGGAACCATTCACACACCTTCATCTCCTCCATTTTCTTCTTCTTCTACTACTTCCTTTCTTCTTTTGCTCGGGGACGAGCAAACCTTTTAAGTTTAGTATGGTAAAAAGAATTGCTTTTTGTTTTTCCATAACCATTAATGGCACCTAAGACCAGAGAAACCTCAAGAAAGAGGAAAGGGAAGACAAAAGCTTCCACCTCCGAGTCATGGGAGATGGAGAGATTCATCTCAAGGGTCTATAGCTCAGTGGTAGAGCATTTGACTGCACAACAAGAGAGCCCACTCATGGACCTCAACAAGAGCATGAGGAAATTCCTCACCATGAAATCCCTGAGATGCCTCAGGGGATGCACTTTCCTCCACAAAATTATTGGGAGCAAATCAACACCTTCCTAGGAGAATTAAGTTCCAACATGGGACAACTAAGGATGGAGCACCAAGAGCACTCTATCATCCTCCATGAGATTAGAGAAGATCAAAGAGCTATGAGAGAGGAGCAATAAAGACAAGGAAGAGACATAAAGGAGCTCAAGAGCACCATTGGTTCTTCAAGAAGAGGAAGGCGTCACCCTCACTAAGGTGGGCCCGTTTCTTAATTTCCTTGTTCTTATTTTCCTGTTTTTATTTACTATGATTTATGTTTATGTTTGTGTCTTATTACATGATCATTAGTATTTAAGTGTCCATGCCTTAAATTTATGAATGTCCTATGAATCCATCACCTCTCTTAAATGAAAAATGTTCTAAAAACAAAAGAACAAGAAGTACAGGGTTTCGAATTCATCCTTGAAACTAGTTTAATTATTTTGATGTGGTGACAATACTTTTTGTTTTCTGAATGAATGCCTGAATAGTGCATATGTCTTTTGAAATTGTTGTTTATGAATGTTAAATATTTTGGCTCTTGAAGAATGATGAAAAAAGAGACATGTTATTTGATAATCTGAAAAATCATAAAATTGTTTCTTGAAGCAAGAAAAAGCAGTGAATAGAGAAGAGCTTGCGAAAAAAAAACAAAGAGAAAAGAAAAATGGCGAAAAAAAAAGAGAAAGAGAAAGAAAAAGCAAGCAGAAAAAGCTAATAGCCCTTAAAACCAAAAGGCAAGGTTAATAAAAAGGATCCAAGGCTTTGAGCATCAGTGGATAGGAGGGCCTAAAGGAATAAAATCCTGGCCTAAGCGGTTAAACCAAGTTGTCCCTGACCATGTGCTTGTGGCATGAAGGTGTCAAGTGAAAACTTGAGACTGAGCGGTTAAAGTCAAGGTCCAAAGCAAAAAAAGAGTGTGCTTAAGAACCCTGGACACCTCTAATTGGGGACTTTAGCAAAGCTGAGTCACAATCTGAAAAAGTTCACCCAGTTATGTGTCTGTGGCATTTATGTATCTGGTGGTAATATTGGAAAACAAAGTGCTTAGGGCCGCGGCCAAGACTCATAAAGTAGCTGTGTTCAAGAATCAACATACTGAACTAGGAGAATCAATAACACTATCTGAATTCTAAGTTCCTATAGATGCCAATCATTCTGAACTTCAAGGGATAAAGTGAGATGCCAAAACTATTCAAGAGGCAAAAAGCTAATAGTCCCGCTCATCTGATTGGAGCTAAGTTTCATTGATATTTTGGAATTTATAGTATATTCTCTTCTTTTTATCCTATTTGATTTTCAGTTGCTTGGGGACAAGCAACAATTTAAGTTTGGTGTTGTGATGAGCGGATAATTTATACGCTTTTTGGCATTGTTTTTACATAGTTTTTAGTATAATTTAGTTAGTTTTTAGTATATTTTTATTATTTTTTCAATAAAAATCACATTTCTGTACTTTACTATGAGTTTGTGTGTTTTTCTGTGATTTCAAGTATTTTCTGGCTGAAATTGAGGGACTTGAGCAAAAATCAGATTCAGAGGTTGAGGAAGGACTACAGATGCTATTGGATTCTGACCTCCCTACATTCAAAGTGGATTTTCTGGAGCTACAAAACTCCAAATGGTGCGATCTTAATTGCGTTGGAAAGTAGACATCCAGGGCTTTCCAGAAATATATAGTAGTCCATACTTTGTCCAAATTTAGATGACAAAAACTGGCGTTCAACACCAGTTCCATGTTGCATTCTGGAGTTAAATGCCAGAAACGGGTTGCAAAGTGGAGTTAAACGCTAGAAACAGGTTACAAACTGGCGTTCAACTCAAAGAGAAGCCTCTACACCTGTAATGCTCAATGCTCAGCCCAAGCACACACCAAGTGGGCCCCAGAAGTGGATTTCTGCATCAATTACTCATGTTCAGGGGGCTGGCCATTCGGCCATGCCTGAACCTTGTTCTTATGTATTTTCAACGGTAGAGTTTCTACACACCATAGATTAAGGTGTGGAGCTCTGCTGTTCCTCATGAATTAATGCAAAGTACTATTATTTTTCTATTCAATTCAAGCGTATTCCTATTCTAAGATATTCATTCGCACCTTAATATGAATGTGATGATCGTGACACTCATCATCATTCCCAACCTATGAACGCGTGCTTGACAACCACTTCCGTTCTACCTTAGATTGAATGAGTATCTCTGGGATTCCTTAATCAGAGTCTTCGTGGTATAAGTTAGAACCCATGGAAGACCATTCCTGAGATCCGGAAAGTCTAAACCTTGTCTGTGGTATTCCGAGTAGGATCTGGGAAGGGATGGCTGCGACGAGCTTCAAACTCACGAGTGCTGGGCGTAGTGACAGACGCAAAAGGATCAATGGATCCTAGTCCAGCATGATCGAGAACCGACAGAAGATTAGCCATGCAGTGACAGCGCATTGGACCATTTTCACTGAGAGAGGACAGGATGTAGCCATTGACAATGGTGATGCCTAACATACAGCTTGCCATAGAAAGGAGTATGAAGGATTGGATGACAGCAATAGGAAAGCAGAGATTCAGAAGGAACTAAGCATCTCCATGCGCTTATCTGAAACTCTCACCAATGAATTACATAAGTATCTCTATCTTTAATTTACGTTCTATTTATATTTTTATTATCAATTCACCATAACCATTTGAATCCGCCTGACTGAGATTTACAAGGTGACCATAGCTTGCTTCAGGCCGACAATCTCTGTGGGATCGACCCTTACTCACGTAAGGTTTATTACTTGGACGACCCAGTGCACTTGTTGGTTAGTTGTGCGAAGTTGTGGCAAAGTGTGATTCACGTTTGAGAGCACCAAGTCTTTGGCGCCGTTGTTGATGATCACAATTTCGTGCACCAGTCGTGTGCAAAATTTTTTTTTATTCAGAATGCAGCATGCAGATGAATATGCAGACATTATGGATAAATGCTAATAAAATGAAAATAAAATAAAAGAAGACTGAATATAAAAAGGGACAATCATACCGTGGTGGGTTGTCTCCCACCTAGCACTTTGCTTTTACGTCCTTAAGTTGGACGGTCTTCAGGCTCATTCTGCTTCTTTTGGTGGGTCCTCCAAGAGGAAGACCTCTAGCTCTCTGTGTTCCTTTATCTTCTCACCATGATAAAGCTTTAGGCGATGTCCATTGACCTTGATGAAATTGGGACTTGAAGGATGACTCAGGTGGAAGACTCCATATGGCTCTGCCTTCTTTACTCTATAGGGGCCATCCCATTTGGATCTCAGCTTTCCTGGCATGAGTCTCATCTTGGAGTTGTAAAGGAGAACCAGATCTCCAGGTCTGAACTCTCTTCTCTTGATATGCTTGTCATGCACAGCCTTCACCTTCTCTTTGTATAATCTGGCGTTATCATAAGCTTCGAGTCGAAGGGTCTCCAGTTCTACTAGTTGCAGCTTCCTTTCAGCGCCAGCTTTCTCAAATCCCATGTTGCACTCCCTTACAGCCCAGAAAGCCTTGTGTTCCACCTCTACTGGAAGGTGGCAAGCCTTTTCGTACATTAAGCGGAAGGGGCTGATCCCAATGGGTGTCTTGTATGTTGTCCGATACGCCCAGAGCGTATCAACAAGTCTGGTGCTCCAGTCCTTCCTACGAGGCTTTACTATCTTCTCCAGAATGCACTTTATTTCTCTGTTAGATACCTCTGCTTGCCCATTGGTTTGGGGATGGTATGCTGTTGCCACTTTGTGAACTATCCCATGTTTCTTCAGTAATCCTGCTAACCTCCTGTTATAAAAGTGAGTGCCTTGATCACTCACGATTGCTCGTGGTGATCCAAAGCAACAGATAATATGGTTTCTAACAAAGGAAACAACAGTGTTAGCATCAACAGTGTTAGTAATTCCTTCCATCCATTTAGAAACATAATCTACAGCTAACAGTATATAAAGGTAACCACTAGAGTTTGGAAATGGACCCATGAAGTCAATGCCCCAAACATAAAAAATTTCATAGAATAGCATGATCTGTTGGGGCATCTCATCCCTCTTGGATATATTACCAAACCTTTGGCATGGGGAACAAGATTTACAAAAGGTAGCAGTATCTTTAAAAAGAGTAGTCCACCAGAATCCACAGTCTAAAATTTTTCTAGTTGTTCTTTGAGGGCCAAAATGTCCTCCACTCTCAGAAAAGTGGCAGGCCTATGGACTGGAATTCGGATTAGGACACACACCTTCTAATTACCTGGTCAGCACCATACCTCCATAAATATGGATCATCCTATATAAAATATTTGGACTCGCTTTTCAGCTTGTCTCTTTGATGCTTAGTAAAATTAGGAGGGAAAGTATGGCTAACTAGATAATTAGCTACAGGTGCATACCAAGGAACTACTTCAGATACTGCGTGCAAGCTATCAAATGGAAAAGCATCATTGATAGGAGTGGAGTCAGTCTTAATGTGCTCAAGGCGACTCAAGTGGTCTGCCATTAAATTCTGGGAACTGCTCCTATCCTTAATTTCTAAATCAAATTCTTGCAGCAGTAATATCCAACGTATTAGCCTTAGTTTAGACTCTTTCTTAGCTAATAAGTACTTTAGAGCTGCATGGTCTGAGTACACTACCACCTTAGTACCAACTAAATAGGCTCGGAATTTATCCAAAGCAAAAACAATAGGCAGAAGCTCTTTCTCAGTGGTAGTGTAATTAGACTGAGCAGCGTCTAAGGTCTTAGAAGCATAAGCAATTACGAAAAGATCCTTACCTTCGCGCTGAGCCAGCGCCGCTCCTACTGCATGGTTGGAGGCATCGCACATAATCTCAAAGGGCTGGCTCTAGTCTGGTCCTCTCACAATCGGAGCTTGAGTTAAGGCGATTTTTAGCTTATCAAATGCTTGCATCCAATCCTCACTCAGTTCGAACTCGACATCCTTCTGCAACAGTCTTGATAAAGGCAATGCTACCTTACTGAAGTTCTTAATAAATCTTCGGTAGAAACCTGCATGACCAAGGAACGAACGGACTTCCCTCACGGAGGAGGGGTAAGGTAATCTAGAAATGACATCTACGTTTGCTGGATCTACAGAAATACCAATGTTAGAAACAACATGTCCTAGAACAATCCCTTGTTTTACCATAAAATGACATTTTTCAAAATTCAATACAAGGTTTGAACTAACACATCTATCTAATACTCTAGCTAAACTATCCAAGCAAAGGTTAAAGGTATCACCATATACGCTAAAATCATCCATAAAAACTTCCATATAGCTTTCGATAAGATCTGAAAAGATACTCATCATGCATCTTTGGAAAGTAGCTGGTGCATTACATAAGCCAAAAGGCATCCTTTTGTATGCATACATTCCAAAGGGACATGTAAAAGTAGTTTTCTCCTGATCTTCAGGAGCTATATGAATTTGAAAATAGCCTGTATAACCATCTAAAAAGTAGTAATGTGATTTACCTGACAGGCGATCAAGCATCTGATCAATAAATGGCAAGGGGTAATGATCCTTGCGAGTAGCTTGGTTGAGATGCTTGTAATCAATGCAAACTCTCCATGAATTCTACACTCTAGTTGTCAGGAGCTCTCCATGCTCATTTTTTACTGTTGTGACTCCACACTTCTTGGGCACCACTTGTACTGGACTGACCCATTCGCTATCTGAGATGGGGTAAATGATATCTGCTCCAAGTAGCCTGGTCACTTCTTTCTTGACAACTTCTAAGATGGTGGGATTCAATCTTCTTTGGGGTTGATAGACAGACCTTGCTCCCTCTTCTAAGAATATTCTGTGCTCACAAACTTGAGGGCTGATGCCTACTATATTCGCCAAACTTTACCCAATTGCCTTCTTGTATCTTCTCAGCACACTGAGCAGCTGCTCCTCTTGTTGGGAAGTGAGTTCCCTTGCAACGATAACTAGGAGCTTCTGATTATCCTTAGGTAAGCATACTTGAGGTGGGGTGGAAGGGGCTTTTATTCAAATATTTGCTCATGGATAGGCTCTGGATCATCTGGAGCTAGTGATAATGGCAAAGTGTCCTCATTGTGTTAAGAGGGTGTCCCCACACTTGGACCTTACTCCATATGCCTCTCTTTTACTTCTTCTTGGTGAACTGCAGCTACAGTTTCATCAATGATGTCGCACTGGAGGATAGAATGATCTTCAGGAGGGTGCTTCATAGCTTCATTCAAATTGAAACTCACTACTTTGCCATCTATCTGAAAGGAGTAAGTTCCTGAGAAGGCATCCAGCTTGAACTTTGAAGTCTTCAGGAACGGCCTTATAAGCAGGATTGATGATGGTCTTCCTGAGTCATTATGGGGCATTTCCAAGATATAGAAGTCAATAGGAAATGTGAGCCCCTTAATGCTTACCAGCACGTCTTCAGCAATTCCAACCACTGTGATGATGCTTTTATCTGCTAAAACAAAATGAGCTGCTGACCTTTTTAAGGGAGGGAGCCTCAAAGCATCATATATAGACAATGGCATAATACTCACGCACGCTCCTAAATCACACATGCAGTCAGAAAATATTACACCCCCAATGGTACAGTTAACCATGCATGGACCTGGATCACTACATTTTTCAGGTATACCTCCCATTAATGCAGATATAGAACTACCTAAAGGAATAGTTTCTAATTCATTAATTTTATCTTCATGTATGCATAAATCTTTCAGAAACTTTGCATATTTAGGTACTTGTTGAATAACATCAAAAAGGGGAACAGTTACCTCAACCTTTTTGAAGATTTCTACCATTTTGGGATCAAGCTCTATCTGCTTCCTAAAATTCCTTGCAAGGTGTGGAAATGTAATAGGAATGGCACCACTTACAGCTTCTGCGTCCTTTGGTGCTGTATTCCTTGGCTGAGCTACTTCTTCTTCAACCATGTCTTGTACTTTCTGTTCCTCTTCAGCATCTTCCACTTCAACCATGTCTTGTACTTCCTCTTCCACTTCAACTACCTTGTGGGCTTGGCTCCTCCTGATTCCTCTCTTGCAGTGTGGTTCCGGACCTCAAAGTGATGGCATTGATGCCACCCTTGGGGTTGGGTAAGGGTTGAGAAGGAATTCCATTGGAGCTTGAAGGCTAATTATTGGAAGTAGTCATTGATCCAATTTGTGAGGCAAGAGCTTGTACAGCAGAGGTCAGACCGTTCAAGGTGGAGCTAAGTGTGTTCTCCATGGCCTTTTGTCTTTGCTTAATAGACTGAAGCACTTCGTCATGAGAAGAAGAAGAAGGGTAGGTGATCTGAGGGGCTGCTGTTGGTTATTCTTAGGTGCTTGGAACTGCCTTAAGTGAGGTGCTTTGTAAGGCTGGTTTAGGTTCTGCTGTCTGTTGTTGTTATTCCACCTCTGATTTCCATTGTTGTCTCTGCCACCTCTGTTGTAGTTGTCACTCCATCCTTGGTTGGAATTGTCCCTCCATCCCTGGTTGGAATGGTCTCTTCATCCCTGGTTGAAATTGTCTTGCTAACCTTGATTGTAGTTTCCACCTTGGTTGTAATTGCTGCCTTGTTGATTGTACCCTTGATTTGGGCAGTCATAGAAATTATGAGTACCTGCCAAGGTGTTGTCCTCTTGTTGGAGCTGTGGACACTCATCAGTGTAATGACTATAATCAGTGTAACAATCCCGATTTTTGAGTACGCGAGATCTTTTCTGAAGGCATGGATTTCATCGGAAGATCAGTAAAAGGAACACCTCTTCTATATCAACAAGTATCTCAATCCTCATTGTCATTATGTCATCCTTAAGCTAGAACCTTTTCTGAGGCAAGCTCGATAATGCAGTCACGAAGAACCTAGTTTTTGAACTGTATCGGTTAGGAGTTTTGATTCTAGTTTTCGTAAATAGTCTCTGTTTGACGAACCGGACTCGATTCATGAGAAGAGAGAGATAATAGTATAATATTATCATTATATTAGTATTAGAAAATGCTTGAATGATATTATAAGGTTACCTGGTCTATTTTAGTTAAAAACAAAAAATCCGTTTAACCGGGTTTACAGTTTACTGGTGCAGCTTAGCACCAGCACTCTCTGATGACTTTAGCAACGCTAAGGCCTCATTATACATGTTCTATTATCATAATAAATATGTTACTAGTGTCATTTATGCTAGTATCTCAGAAAATAATTTTTAGAGATGTTTTTATAAGTGTTCCGATACATCTAGTTTTAGTAGTTATACACCTGAAATATTTTAATATTATTTTAACCCACCTCCAAGCCAACCAATCACAACTCTCCCTACACCTCCAAGACACTCCAAGGCTGTTCATTTACTCCTTTTGGCCGAAATTGAAAGGAGCGAAAAGAGAGAAACTTTCATGAACACTTAATCTTCAAACCTTGATTTCTTCTGAACTAAAACTCAAATCAAAACTCCGATTTCACCAAAATGATTCTCTCTTCTTCCTCTACATAACCATGTGACTTATCAAGGCTAGAAATAAGGTGAGATGGCTATCTCCCTCCATCTTCAATTTGGTTTTCAAGGAAACATGCTTAAACAAGTGATTTCTTGATATTCTTCCTTAGATCTCTTGCTTAGCTTGACTTGTGGGCCAAAGATCTTTGATTTCCTGCACGTTTAAGGTGAGGATAACCTTCCTAAGATGCTGCTGAAGTTTGTTTAGTTGATGGTTTAGAGTTTTAAAGTTGTTCTTGATGTGTTTTAGGAGGAAAAAGTGCTTTAAGAACACTTCAAAGAGTAACCGGATTTGGAGCAGCAAATCAAGGTAGGGTTTGATGAATTTAATCTTGATTGATTGTGTTTGAGTTGTGTGATTATGATATGGTTTGGCTGTGCTTGAAATTGATTGTTTGTATGAGTAATTTTTGTTGAAATTTTGGTGAAAATTTGATGAAATTTGATGAAATTCAAGCTATGAAATCATGTAGAAAAGATGGGGGTTTTTGGGGCTGCTAATTTATTATGAATTTTGGTAAAAATCGGTTGCTGAAAAGACTAAAAAACGGGTAAAAACAGAGAAAGAATCTAAAGAATATATGAAGAACATGAAGAACAATTTTGAGTGTGATGAAGAACATTGAAGAACACCTTTTAGATCTTAGAAAGGGCAAGGAAGTAAATATTTTGGTGTTTGAGGGGTTATTTTGTAATTTCTAAAAGTTAGGGTGGTTAAAGTAGAAATATTAAAAGTTACCGGGGTAAAAAGTTAATTTTAAAGGTTAAAAGGTAAAGGCAAGGTAATTTTCGAAAATTTAGTAATAAAATAATAAATAATAATAAAATATTAAATAATAATATTTAATTAAAAATAATATTTTAATAAAAATAATAAAATAATGCGGAAAAGGCAGTTTTCTGTAAAAGCTTTAGAAAGATAACTTTAAGTGTAGAATCTCATAATTACCTTCATAAAACACTTAGGGAGTGGTAATAACATGTTAGTGAGGCAAAAATAAAGGAAAGATAAGAAATTAAAGAAAAGATAAAAACCAAAAAAAAGTCTGTAAAGTTTTAATAACAGAAAAAACAAACAGAGATTAGTGAACAAAATAGGGCAATATAGTTAGTCCTTGAGTTGCGACTAGGGTTAGGTATTATATGAAAAGTTAAACTGTTTCAATATAGACTTAATGAACCTATACTTGGGACAGGCTAACTATTCATTCCGAAATTTACATAAGCCTTAAAAACAAACGTTAAATAGAGAAATCAGAGCAGAATAAAGTAACACAGAGAATAGAGTAACCAGAGTAAAGTAAAGAGATAAAGAAAAAAGAGTAATAGGGATATAGAGAAAAGAATAATGAGAGCAGAGAAAACAGATACAGAGAAAAGAGTAATGAGAGCAGAGTAAAAAGACAAAGAGAAAATAGTAGTAAAACCCACGGACGGATAATTGGTTAAATACGGGAAGTACCCACTATGAATAAAAGTATGAAAATGTAATAAACAAAAGAAAATGAAATATGAGAAAAATAAAAAGGGAAAAAAATTTTATACACACACACATATATATATATATATATATATGTGTGTGTGTGTGTGTGTGTGTGTGTGTGTGTGTGTGTGTGTGTGTGTGTGTGTGTTATGTGTGTGTATATATTTTAAGAAAGGGAAAAGAAGAAAGTAAGAAAGGAAGAAGAGAAAAGAAGAAAGGTAGAAAGAAAGAAGAAAGGAGAAATGAGAAAAACAGGGTGCAATCCACGCATAAGCGTCGCCCATGCTTAAGCATGGATTGCAGCAAGGACAATCCACGCATAAGCGTCACCCATGCTTACGCGTGGATTGCAGCAGGGACAATCGACGCAAAGGCGTCACCCATGCTTACACGTGGATTGCAGCACAACTCTAGCACAACTATCTGGTTTTTGTACCAGGAGTCCCCATATGGCAATCCACGCATAAGCATGGCCCACGCTTAACCGTGGATTGACCCTTTTTTTTTTAAAGAAGCCTAAAACATAATTTAACACTCTCCTAACCTATAAACATTCTAAATCACCCAAAATTCAAATTTAACAACAAATCTTTTGGATTTTGAAAAATTTTCAAATACAAACAAACAAAACTTACACTTCAAGTAAAACACTATTTAACAACAACTATTCTACAACTTAAGGAAGAAATCTAATCAAACAAACTAGAACCAAAACACTAAAACAAGAGTATGCAAAGAAGAAAACTACCTACAATGGCAACTCAAGTCATTCATTGATTATATATACAAGAGAATGGAAAGAGTTTACCATGGTGGGGTGTCTCCCACCTAGCACTTTTAGTTTAAGTCCTTAAGTTGGACATTTGGGAGGCTCCTTGTCAAGGTGGTTTATGCTTGTACTCATCCTTGAACCTCCACCAATGCTTGGATTTCAAGTAAGCTTCAAGTGTTAAAATTGATGACACCATGCTTCGGGAAAGTTCCGCACAAGCTAAGGGCTCCCAAAATTGATCCTCATATATTCCCGGATCCCAAATCCTGTTTCTACACCCATCTTCAAGTTGATCAAGACAAGTCCAATTAGGTGGCAAGTGATCCAAATTCTCATGTAAGCACCAAAGCATCTTCCTAGACCCCTTCAATTGAGAACTATACCAACCATTGCACTTAGACTTTGAGCTTCCAACCATAAGGAACCTTGATTGGCATTTCCACCCACTAACCAATCCTCTCTTGCTCTTAACTCCACAAAGAGCTCTAAGTTGCCCATCCGTCTCAAGCAAATCATATTCAAGTGAGAAAGTAAAGCTTAGAGATAAGAATTTTACCCACTTGAATGTTATGTTGGATAGTGACTTAGGAAGGGATGTCTCCAATAGTTTTGTAAGTTCTATTCCCTTATACTCTTCTTTGAATACCTCCATCTCTTGGAAAGCTTCTTCAACTTCAATTCCTTGCCCACCAACTTCTACACATTCTTCATTGGTGGAGCTTGCCTCTTGATGATGCTCTTCATATTCACTCACTTCCTCACTAACCTCTCTTAGCTCTTTTCCATTCTTTATATCAACATCTACCTCAATTTCAATAGGAGAAGATTCCTCAAACACCAAAGGATCATATGTTGGTGTGGTATCATCTTCAAGAGTAAGATTTGTTGTCTTCTCACCTTCTTCCAATTCTTCATCATTCATTATATGCTTAGGAGGTTGTGCATTATCCTCCTCAACATCATCTTCAAGTTCAATGAAAGAAAGTTCACCAACTTCCACAAAATCATCAATAACATCACTTGGTATGGAAGTGCTCTCAAGCTTGAAATCCACCTCTTGTTCAAGTTTGCCTAGGCTTTCAACCAATTCTTCTTCATCAACAATCTCCATCATTTCCACTTGTTGCACGACACACTCCATGCTCCGCTCTTCGGTTGATTCTCCACATTCATCTATGGAGATACTTTGTCTACGGTATGAATCCCATGCATCAAAGTTGGCTTTAAATTTGGCAAGGTTAGCCTCGATAGCTTCGTGTCTCTTTTGGGCTTCCTCTTGCTCCTTTTGACGGATGATTTCTTGAAGCCGATCATTACTTTCTTGAGACGATCTATTGGCTCTTGTTCCACTTGACTAGTATAGGTAGGATCATATTGCTCTTGGATTGATGGATATGGATATTCTTCCATAGAGAGTTATGGTGAAAAGGGGAATTCATTTTGTGGTTGGAAGTTATCATACATGGGAGGTGATTCATCTTAGTAAGAATAGTGAGATGGTAGTTCTTGAGGGTATTGGTGGTGGAATTGGGGTGATTCCATATATGGTTCATATGGTTCACACGGTGGTTGGTATGGTGGATAAGGATTAGAGTCATATGGAGGTCTTTGGTGGTAAGGGACTTGTGAGTAAGGTGGTTCAAAATCATATTGAGGAGATGGTTCATAGGCATATGGCGGTGGTTGTTGACAACCACAATCAGGGTCACCACATCTATTAGATTGATATGCATTAAGATTGGAATTATACCTATAAGGAACCGGAGGTTGTTATTGCCATGAAGGTTGATCAATCCCTTGAGACTCCTCCCATCTTTGATTGTTCTATCCTTGATGCATGTTGTCATTGTAGCTCCCATTTCCTACAACATAATTTGAGCCAAACTCATAGCCAAAGTGAGGATGAGAATTCATGATGGCAAATAAAAATAAAGGCTAAAAAAATAAGCAACAAGTCTTAAACCTAACAAAAACTAACAAAAAAGAAAAAGGCAAACATATTCACATATTCACAATAGCCATTAACATAACACCATTGCAATTCCTCAGCAACGGCGCCAAAAATTTGATACAAGAATTATTGTCGGTCTAGAATTTCTCTTAATAGAAAAGGAAATCCGTTGTAAGCATAGTTCCAAACCAACCAATAACTCTCAATCAAATTTTAAAGAATTGGTTGTCACAAAGTTCAACCCCAATAAAAGTAAACCGAAGTATTCAAACCTCGGGTCGTCTCACAAGGAATGGGCAAACATGTGCATCGACATTGGTTAAAATTTCGGGGTTGGGAGTCATGATCAAGAAATTAAACTACTAGACTTAACATGCAAGAAACTAAATCAAGTAACTAAGGCAAGGTATGAGCAAATTCGAACTACCAAAAGAACCTCTAATATAATTCTATTCTAGAACTAAGCAGTTGACTATAACTATAATTAAGCAACTGAAATTTTTGGGTTTCAAATATGAATAATAAAAGGGACTCTTGGCTAGGCATAGGAATTGGGGTCACCATCCTTGTCTAATAACCATATCTTGACAATTGTGAGGAATCAAGCTCATCAAGTTTACTTCTATACTTGAAGTATATCAAATGGCTTGATCAACATCAATCCATAAGTCCTAACCTAGCTACTAATTGACTTAGTAGTAGGCTAGTGTCAATGATTATCAAATTGATCACTAAGGGTTCTCAAATCACCAAATCCATTAGACCCAATGACTCAAGTTGCCCAATTCCCTTAGCCTAGACCAAGAGTAAAGAAAATTACTCCATAATCAAGGGAAACATTTTATCAAACACATGGTATGCATTAATAAAAGACATATTCAAATTGCAAATAAATTGGAAATTAAAAGTACCCACTAGCAATTATCAATGGAAAACTACTTAAACAACACTATTAATCATGGAAAACATCAATGTATCATTAACAATTCAAGATCCACAAAGTTCATAAGATGAATAGAAAATGGGAAATAACAAGAAAACATAAATCCAACACAAGCTCTCAACAAAATTATAATAGAGAATTCAAATTAAGTAATCAAAACTAGAAATCAACAAAACCCAATTCAGAATTCAACAAGGGAAGATCAAATCAAACTAGATCTAGAAAGGAATAAGGGTTTCTCTCTCTAGAAGAACAAGAACAAAAAAACTAGCCAATATTATGTCTAAGTGTGTAATGAATGATCCCTGGCAACGGCACCATTTTGATGAAAGGATTTAGTTGATGGTTTAGAATTTCTCTTATAGAAAGAATTTCTTCGTTGTAAGCATGGCTTCCAAACCAACAAATAATCCTCCCAATCAAAATATTGGTTTTGTCACAAGTACAAACCCCAATAAAAATTAACCGAAGTATTTAAACCTCCGGTCGTCTCACAAGGAATTGCAATGAAGTGATTGATTATTGGCTATGAAGATGCAAGGGGGTTTGATTTCATATTTTGGCAAGAAAATAAATGGCAAGAAAAGTAACTGAACAATTAATTAATAAAAGAAAGGAAAGAACTCTTGGCTAGACATAGGTAATTGAGATCACCATCCTTGGCTACAAACCATATATTGACAATTACGAAGAAACCGAGCTCATTAAGTCTACCTCCAAAAGCTTTAAGTACGTAATGTCTACTCCTAAGCTTGAGGTACGTCAAATAGCTTGATCAACATCAATCCATAAGTCCTAACCTAGCTACTAATTGACTTAGTAGTAGGTTAGAGTCAACGGTTATCAAATTGACCACTAAGGGTTCTCAAATCACTAATTCATTGAGACCCAATGACTCAAGGTCACTCAATTCCCTTAGCCTAGGCAAAGAGTAAAGAAAACTACTCAAAAACTAGAGGGAACATTTCATCAAACACTTAGAGTGCAATAAAAGTAAACATCACAAAATGCAAGAATAAACAAAACCCATAACTAACAGAAGCAAGAATTCAACAATACAATAAAGATAAACATAAAAGAGACATGGAAACATAAAATTGCATTAGAAGAAATTAAGATCCAACAATGGTTCATCAACATAAAAGAGAGCAAAATAAGAAATGACAAGTAAAACTAGAAGAGCAAAGATGTAATAACAAGAAATTAAAAGGGAAGACTAAATCAAAACAAGAATTGAGAATTGGATTCAAGAAAATTAAAACTAAACTACCCTAAATTCTAGAGAGAATTGAGAGTTTCTCTCTCTAGAATTCTAACCTAAAACATGATAAAAACTCAACTATGACTATTTGGTTCATCCCCCTTCAATCCTTGGGTTCAATAGCATTAGAAATGAGCTGGATTGGGCCCGAAATGCTTCAGAAATCGCTAGCCACGAGTTTCCTTTAGTGAGTCATGTGCAGCTTCCCATGCGTACGCGTGATGCAGTACGCATTCTTAAACCTCAGGCAACTATAGCAAATTTTATATCATTTTGAAGCCACGGATGTTAGCTTTCAAACGCAACTAAAACTGTCTCTTTTGGACTTCTGTAACTCAAGTTATAATTGATTAAGTGCGAAAAGGTCAGGATTTACAGTGTTACAGTTCCTTCATTTCTCCATGAGTTCTCCCACTTTGCATGCTTTTCCTTCATGCCTTCAATCCAATCTTTGCCTTCTAAACATGAAATCACTTAACAAACATATCAAGGCATCGAATGGAATTAAAGTGAATTAAACTTAGCTATTTTAAGGCCTAAAAAGTATGTTTTCACACTTAAGCACAAATTTAGGGGGATTACAAAACTATGCTATTTCATCGAATAAATGTGGGAAAAGTTAATAAAATCCCCTAAATTACGCTCAAGATAAATCACAAAATTGGGATTTATCTTGCACACAGAGGGCATGGCACGCCAGACCCTGGGCGTGCCACGCCAGTTCAATTATCCAGAGAGGAGAAGAAGAAGAAGAAGCCTGGGGGTGCCACTTGGGATCGAAGGCGTGGCACGCCAGGCTAACCAATGGTTGAAAAGACCCTGGGCATGCCACTTGGGCTCGAAGGTGTGGCACGCCAGGGATGGTGGTTCAAAGGGCGTGCCACTTGAGAAGCTGGGCGTGGCACGCCAAGCCAACTTTAGTGGCTAGGCGTGGCACGCCACTCAAATGCCAGGCACGGGCCAAGGCTGGGGAGTCATGTTTATTGAGTTTTTCTTTCCCTCCAGTTGTAATTTTCTTTTCTCTTTTGTATTTTCTTAATTCTAATGATAGGAGTAGTATAAATAACACCTGAAAGTACTGAGAGAGGGGTTGGTGAGTAGTTGGATTGTGGGCAAGTAGTGTAGTTAGTTTCTTTTTTACTTTTCACTTCATCTCTTCCATCTCTTGTACTTTCTCTAAGCTATGAGTAGCTAAATTCCCTCTCATTGAGAGAGGGAGCTCTATTGTACTTGATGGATTAATGATAGTGAATTTCTTCTTCTCTTCATCTTCTCTTTGATTTGCTAGAAGGAATTTCGTTTTAATGCTAGTGTTCAATCATCTTGGGAAAGAGGTTGAATGTAAAATGGGTTTCATGGGAACCTTGAAAAAGGAAACATGAAACCATGCTTGAAATCCCTTCTCACAATTGAGTAGATCTAGGTTTTGGGGATTGGATATGGTGACATATAATCCACCCACTATTTGGATCTATGAGGATGTGTGGTATAATCAGGGACCAAGCATATCTCTCTTCATGAGCAATTAGACCAAGGAATTATCTTATTATCAAGATTTGAGAGATTGAATCACCAAGGGATTAGGGTTCAATCAATCATGATTGCCAAGAGGTCAATGAGTTTCATGATTGAAGATGAGATGAGCTGGATTTAATCCAAAGAGAACAACATCTCCTGATCTAAATGAATTTCCTCTATCCTTATCTTCCATATTCTTTATACCTTTCTTTACATTCTGTTATTCCCCATTCCCATTTATAATTCAGTCATTTATGATTCTGCACTTTACATTCTTACCATTTACTTTTCTGCTCTTTACTGCTTCTCTTTACTTTTGAGTCATTTACAATTCTGCTCATTTAAAATTCTGCAATCACAATCTATATTGCTCAGCTTGACTAATTCACCTATTGATTAAAATTGCTCAAATCTACCAATCTCTGTGGATTCGACCTACTACTAGTGGGTTATTACTTGACAATATTTTTGGTGTGGTTGCCAAAAGAACGGATTCATTATTTTATATGGGCAGTGAATTCCTATAATCAACGCACACGCGTAAAAACCTGTTTGACGCGTACGCGTGGGCGACGCGCACGCGTGAAATGGAAAATTTGACAATTTACGCATACGCGTGGGCCACGTGCACGCGTGACTACGCGAACGTTGGTGCGCCAACGTTGTTGCTGGCAAACATCCAAGTGTTTTTTTTCAACGTTTGACCCAACATTTCCATCCAACTTTAACTCCAACTTCAATACAAAATGACACCGTGCAAGTTATGAACGTTAGTGAATTGATCCCATTGTCAACATCACAAAGAGTGTTACTCCTAATGGCTTCAACCTAGGCCAAGGCCTACATTCAAGTACTTGAAGATCCATTTTGAAGACGAGAAGTAGAGTATAAAAAGAGGAGTCTTTGAAGATTGAGGGGCTCTCTAGAGGCCCTGAGGGGGGGCTCTGGGAGTTCAGAAAGGCTGGAAGCCAGGGACCCAAATTGGGAACTCTGGAATCACTTTCTTTTTGTACTCTTTTTATTTTTCATGTACTTTCTTTCCTTTTTTGTTTTTTGTTTGAATTGAGTTATGAACACTTAAACCCATCTTCATTGGGTTAGGGAGCTCTGTTGTAATTCAATGGATCAACATTAATTTTCATTCTTCTTCTTCTTTCTTTTCTCTTGATTCTGCTAGAGAGCTTTCGTTCTTTATTCAATTAGGTAATTGTCTTGGAAAAGAAATTACTCATAATTGGATTTCCTTTGAACCTTGGAAGAGGAATGAGGAAATCATGCTAGAAATGCTTTCTCATGTTGGACCGGATTGGGGGTTGGATGGATATAGTGACATATAATCCTACCAATACTTTGATTTGGAAAAACATGTGGTATAATCAGTGACCACACTTCTTCTCTTCCCATGAGCAATTAAATCAAGGAATTGGGCAATTGTTCAAGCTTAAAGAGATTGGATTGCCAAGGAAATGGGATCCAATCACCTAAGATTGCTAAGGAGATCAATTAATGCATTGATTGAGGAAGAGATGAAAATGAACTTGATCCGGAGGATTCTAACATCTCCTGACCCCAATGAACTCCCCATCTCTGATCTTCCCATTCTCTTTACTTTCTATTGTTTACTTTCATGCTTAATCTCCTCATTCCCATTTTTTTTCTCGCAATTACTTTCTGCCATTTACATTTTGCATTAACTTTTAGTCATTTACAATCCTAGTTTTTTACTTTTCTTGCCATTTAATTTTCTGCACTTCCAAATTCAAATATGCTTAGTTCAACTAGAACACTTCTCTAATTAAAGTTGCTCAACCAATCAATCCCTGTGGGATTCAACCTCACTCTATAGTGAGTTTTTACTTGACGACAATCCGGTGCACTTGCCGGTGGAAATTTGTTGAGAGACAAGTTTTCGTGTATCAAGTTTATGGTGTCGTTGCCGAGGATTAATTTTGTATTGACAATGATTAAATTAGAGGATAACTAGATTGAACAATTTTCTTTTCTTTTGTTTATTTAAGTTCAATTTCAGTAATTTACTGTCATTCTCTGCACTTTAAGCTGTTTTTCTTTGTTCATTTACTTGCTAACACACTAATCATTAGCTATTTGTGATATTGCCTCACTGAGAATCACTCGTTTATGACAATGGAGGTTCCAATTTCTTTTGGAGATTATTATTTGAGACAGAGATTTTTGCAAGAAAGAAAGGAATATCCATCATATTTTGGTCAATCAAATTTCATGGGAAACCTTCCACCACCACAGAATGATTCATGTTATTATGCTCATGGTGGGTGGGAGTATCAAGAACATGAAATGGGGTACTTTCAAGAGCCACAAAATGGTCCATATTTTGATGAAATTGATCACTAATCAAGTTGTGGCTGGGAAGATCAAAATCAAAGAGATTTCACTCGTTTATACCCCATTCATCAAGAGCCATCACCTCTTAATTATCCAACCTCACCTCCTAGTTTTACATGTCCAAATTCTTCAACACTTGAGTATGCCTCCGCATAAAATTCCTTCCCAATTCCATACAATTCATTTCACCATTCACAAAATTCATTCCACTACACACAAAATTCTTTTCACAGTCCACAAAACTCATTCTATTACCCACAAGAGTCATACCACTCCCAGAACGCACATACCAACCCCAACCAACCATCCCAACCATCACAACCTCCTTTAGATAGACTTGCTTGGATGGAACTCATCATCGAAGAACTCAAAAAAAGTTGAGAGGAAGAGAAAATAGCGAAAAAGGACCATGAAGAAAAATTGAGACAGATAGCACAACTCTCTTCTGAAGAGCAATTCATTGAAAAACTAAGATCATATAGAGAGACCACTTTACTTTCTCAGGAAACTGAGGAGTTCATTCAATGGTCCAGAGCATTGACAGAAGAACAAGCCAACCATCAACCTCTAAATTCCAACCCAGCTGCACACCCTCCCCTCGAGGATAAGCTATCAAGGATAGAAAACCTACTGGCAATACTCTTGGAAGAATCTAAGGACATGAGAACTTTTAAGTAGGAAGTAAGGTCCATTATGTAGAACCGGAAGGCTGCCATTAAGAAGCTTGAGGCACAAGATGGATATCTATCAAAGAAAATCCTTACCCATAATTCTTCTAGTGAGACCATGGCAAACACAAGGGAGGAGTCAGAAGAACAAGAAAAAGAGGCACCCATAACAAGTGAAACTCCTATGAAGAAGGAGGAGGTTGTGAGAGTATATAAGCCTAAGGCTCCATACCCACAGAGGTTGCTAAGGGTGATAAAGGAATATCCAAACTCACTCCCAGAAGACTCAATGCAACATCATGAAGAAGAAAGGGAGAAAATCAATCAAGGGTGTCCACACACAATTGAAATAGAGAGTTGCATAGAGGGTGAGGTCATTGAACCACCAATTCAAGGAGCTCTTGATAAAAAGGATGCTCCAACCATCTCTCAACACCCAAGTCTTGATATCAAAGATGTGAAGGCAGTAAAGACAAGCACCAAAAGGAGGATTGTGACAAAAAAACAAAGGACCATATTTATGAAAAAGAGAAAGTCAAAGAACGATCCAAATCCTGACCCAACAAGCAAGTTCACTCAAGCCAATCACAAAAGAAAGCTTGCTAGGAAGAGGCACTCAAAACAAGGGGCGGTAACTGGTCCCTCTTTCAACTTGAGGTCATTCCTCTTAACAAACTGGAAGAAGAGGAAGAAATTCATGAATAGAATGTCAAGCTAATGACAATAAAAGAGCGCTTATTGGGAGGCAACCCAACTAGAGGTAATTTTCTTTTCTTAGTTACTTCAATAAAAGAGTTAAGTGGATTTCTCTGTATTGAAAGGAGCTAAGTTTGGTGTTGCACACCAAAATAATTCAAAGGTGAATGTGGGATGCTAAGTTTGGTGTTCCACCAAAGATTTCATTAAGAACACATTGCAAGCCTCAGCATGACTAGTCACTAGCTCCAACCAATCAGAGAAACTACTTAACAATTGCTTAATTTCTAGTTCATAGTTGTTTTCTTAACAAAAGCACATGAGGTTCCCTGCATGTATTCAATCTGCTACATTAGGCAAGTAACTAAGTTTGGTGTTCACACACCAACTTAAGTTCAGAAAATAACAAGCATACATGCATGCTAACCATCTTTCAAGTGCTTGGAGAACAAGCAACTTCCAACAACTTTGCAGGAATTCAATCAATCTCTCGGAAGGACTATGCAGCATTGATAAACCACTATTTTATGGTTTATCTTGTGCTCAATTGAGTGGATTTTATCAATCTTTCATACACTTATTCATATGATTGGCATGAGTTTACGTTTTCCTTCCTGATTTTGTGCTATGATTGAAAACATGCTTCTTTGGTCTTAATTTTGATATGTTTAATCTTCTCTTATTACCATTCGATTCCTTGATATGTGTGTTAAGTGATTACAAGGATTACAGGGCAGGAATGGCTTAGAGGATGGAAAGGAAGCATGCAAAAGTGGAAGGAATACAAGAAGTTGAAGGAACTGCAAAGCTGTCAGCCTGACCCTATCGCACTAAAACAACCATAACTTGAGCTACAGAGGTCCAAACGATGCGGTTCTAATTGCGTTGGAAAGCTAACATCCGGGGTTTCGCAACGATATATAATTTGCTATAGCTGCCCCGAAGCCAGGTGACGCGAACGCGTGACCTGGAAAAAAATGCAATCCACGCAAACGCGTGGACGACGCCTCCGCGTCACCTTGCCGTGACCTGAACGTAACAGAAATCGCTGGGGGTGATTTTTGGACTGTTTTTGACCCAGATCCAAGTCTAAAAAACACACATTAGAGGTTATAAAGTGGGGGAATGCATCCATTCATTGAGATGTCTTCCATTATTCACTTTTCATAATTTAGATGTAGTTTTTAGAGAGACAGGTTCTTTCCTCTCTCTTAGGTTTTAGGATTAGGATTCCTCTTAAAGGATTTTAGGATTTCTATTAGTTTAGTTCAATTCATCTTCAGTCACAGGTTCAATATTCCTTTTACTTTATATTTCTCTTCTGCTTTGAGATACTTTAATACTTTTATTTGATAATTACTTATGTTGCCAAATTGGCTTGTGAACCATTCATGTTAGGCTTTTCTTTATTTAATATAAGCTGAGGTATTTCAGATTTATGATTCTTATTTAGCTTTTTATATTCTTGGCTTTAATTGATTTATTGGAGACTCTTGAGTTATCAAACTCATCGTGATTGATAATTGTTATTTTTGCTAATTGAATTGAATTCCGATAACTCTAGTCCTTTCTTAGGAGTTGGCTAGGACTTGAGGATCAAACTAATTAGTCTACTTGACTTTCCTTTGCTTTAGTAAAGGTTAACTAAGTGGGATTAAAACTCAATTCTCATCACCATCGATAAGGATAACTAGGATAGGACTTCCAAATTTTCATATCTTGCCAAGAGTTTTATTAGTTATTAATTTATTAATTCCTGCAATTTATTTCCCTTGTTCAAACCTTTTCAAACCCAAAAACACTATTTTCCATAATTAATAATAAGAACAACTCCCTGAAGTTCCTTGAGAAGACGACTCGAGGTTTGAATACTTCAGTTTTTAAATTTTATTGTGTTTGTTATTTGTGACAACCAAAACTTTTGTATGAAAGGAATTCTTGTCAGTCTAGAAGCTATACTTGCAACTCGATTATATTTTTGTGAAAATTCTAGATCGCGTGAGGATTTCATTCATCAAGCATCATCCAAGGAGACAGAGAAGGATACAAAAGCTATGGATGATGATGACAAGGAAGAAATAGGAAGACACCAAGAGGTTGTATTGTTACTTAACTGCTTTTGGTTTGTAGTGCTTTAATTGGAAGTATGATTGTGCCCATCTGCTTTATTTTCATCTTGCTTGAAATGTATGCTGTGTCCTTAAGCTCAATAAAAGAATTTATGAGAATTTGCTGTGAAAGATAAGAGTGAAATCCAATGTGCAAAATAAAGTCCTAGCGTTGTGGTGGTATTTGCTAGCTAAGTTGGTTCATCAATAAGGTACAAGGCTAAGATATCTCTTGAATTATGAGCTTGAAGTGTATTCTATGAGACTTAAATGAATTAATAAGATCCTAAAAAGAGAAAAAGATAATGAAAAAGAAAAGACTAGAAAATAAAGCTGGGCACCAATAGTTTGAACCTTGAGGCATGTGTCTGTGGTGTTTTTGTGCAAGGATCTGCTTGGATGAGTAAGTTCTTAGGAGTGCTTCATCACTTGACAACTTGGGTTAACTAACCCAGGATTGTCAACTGAAAGTCTACTATCAAGAGCAACCTTGTCACAAAACATTTAGCAACCCAAAGAGGTGCTGAACACCAAGGTCTAAGGAATAAATAACAAACCATGTGCCTGTGGTGTGTATGAGCTGAGGAGAGACTTGGGTGATTAAGTCCTTAAGGGTGTTTCAACACCTAGCACCTTGAACCAACTGGTTCAGGAGTGTTGGCTGAAAGCTTATCCTAAATAGTTGTCTCAACACAGAACACTTAGCTATAGAAAGCAATAAGCTCTAAAGACAGAAAGAAAACAAAAACAACAATAGAGAAGTTAAGGATCAAGAATAAAAGTCTCATAAAAGGCAATAGAGTGAGAATTCAAGAGCATATGAGCACCTAGAAACCAGCAAGAACATGAACCTAAATTGCCATGCATGAAACCCCACGAACCAAGGATTTGAATTCTCTGAATATGGACTTGTATCTCTTGAATTTTTATTTCATTCTTCTTATGTTTTATCACTTTCTTGGGGACAAGCAAGATTTAAGTTTGGTGTTGTGATGCCAAGGCATCTTGGCTAGTTTCACAAGCCATTTTTAGTTTGTTTTAGGGTAGTTTCATGCATTTCTTAGGCAATAAGTAAGTATTTGGATGAGAATTTCATGCATTCCTTGATTCAATCAAATATTGTCAATTTTGTGAATTTTCATGAGATTTATGCTAGATTTATTGTTTATTATGGATGATGCAAAATCTTGTGAATTTAGCAAAGCTTTGATGCATGTGTTTGGTTAATGATAGGTGGAAAGAAGCAGAGGAAGAGCAAGGAAGAGGAGAAGGAAGAAACGTTAGTGGCCAAAGTTGGCTCACCAACGTTGCCTCTGATGACAAGTCATCTTAGCCTAGTTTCACTAGCCTTTTTCTTTGTTTTTATTAGGTTTTATGCACTTTCTTACATTCTAAGTAAGTAATTTGGAATGAAAATGCATAACTTCTTTGAATCAAACAACCACCATTTATTTGACGCTAAATCATGAGGATAAAGCCAAATTTAATTGAATTTTAATGATTTATAAACCATGTGAATTTAGTGATACTTTGATTGGTTGTTTTGATTACTTGTAGGTGAAGAAAAAAGCAAAAAGTGTGCCCAAGGGAAGCAAAAGTGTGCCAACATTGAGAAAGAAGGAAGGCTAAGTTGGAAAAATAAACTGAGCTTCACAAGGAATGAAAGGAGAAGGCAAGGTACAAAGCTAAGTTCAAATAGTTAACTGAGCACTAAAGAAAGCAAGGAAATGGTACAAAGCTCAGTTAACTAAGTTAACTTTATCGGGGACCTCTCCAAATTAATTCAAGATGAACTTCCAAGGAGTGAAGCCTCAAGGAGTCGAACTCATGACCCAAGGAAGAAAAAGGAGAAGAAAAAAGCCAAAGAGCTTCACCCAAGGATCGAACCAAGGACCAAAGGGGTGGAACGCTACTCACCATGCAAGGAAATTCAAGAAGAAATAGCTAAAATGCTTCCTCTAGGATTCGAACTTGGGAATTCTTTGAAACATAAGGAAGGAGTGCCACCAAGCTTGCAAGGAAAATAATCCAAGGTGTATTGGCCAAGGTTCGAACCAGGGAGCTTTTGGAAGCACAAGGGAGGAGCACCCACTCATCCAAGGGAAATTTGCCTCCAATTGCTTCAGACCTCCTCCACCAGGATTCGAACCTGGGACTTGGAGGCCAAAAGCTAAGCGCTACATGGAAAGCTCAGTTGGGCTCAGTTGGTTTTTCCAACTGAGCATTACCTCCCCAAGCCTTCCACTCTTTGGCACAACAAATGCTCACAAAGGATCTTGTCATGCGCACCATGACACGGTCAAGCAGCAAATTGGCACAACAAGGAAGCAAGCAAGGCACTGCACAAGGGGGAGCTCAGTTGGTTTTTCCAACTGAGCACTACATCCCCTTCTTCCCCACAAATTGACACGGACCGAAGGCACCAAGGGGGCTTTGATGCGCACCAAATGACAGGGGCAGCAACAATGGAATGCTCAGTTGGTTTTTCCAACTGAGCTTACCCCTGGGAGATGCATTTGGGCTGAAAATGGAATTAAAAATCCAACTTAATTCATTTCTTCACCAAATCAAAAGCCCATCCAAATTCCAAAATCCAAGAATAGAAAGTGTATAAATAGGAGTTAGTTTGATGTAATTAGGACCTTTTGACACCTCTAGACTTTACTTTGAATTTTTCCTTTTAGCTTTCATTTCTATTTTGAGCTTTTTACTTTGAATTTGTATTTCCGAGAACTTGGAAGGAGAATTGATCTCTCTTCTTCTTGGTTCTTGCTTGAGCACTCTTTAATTTTCTTGTTTTGGATCTTGGGTAGAGAATTGAAGAACTTCTATTTCAATCTCACCTTGAGATCTTGTTTTAATTTTCTGCATAATTGAATTCCAATTTCCATTTACTGCTTCATCTTCTACTCTCTCTGCAATTTACTTTTCTTTGTTTCTTTTGCAATTGTTCTTGTTAGATCAAGGAAGGATTTGAGATCTAGACTTGTTATCTAGTCTCTTCCACTCCTGAGATCTTCAATCTCTTTTAAATTGCTGCAAATTAAGCATTGCTCATTCTCTGTTTTTAAATTCTCTAAGCATTTTTACTTTTCTGTTGAGATCCATTTCAATTCAATTCATTTTTTGCTTTACTGTTTGATGCAATTTACCTTTGCTTGTTTAATTTCTGCAATCCTAATTCCCAATTCCTTTTATGATTCAAGCAATTTCCATTTCTTGCACTTTAAGCTTCAGTTATTTACATTTCTTGCAATCTAAGTTTCTACAATTTACCTTACTTGCTCTTTAAGATTCAGCACTTTTACTTTCCTGCTCTTTAATTTGCTGCAATTTCCCCTTCCCCCTTTATAATTCATGCAATGTAGTTTCTGCAAATTACAAATCACTCAACCAAATCTTGATTCGCTTGACTAAATCAACCACTAAACTAAAATTGCTCAATCCTTCAATACCTGTGGGATCGACTCACTCATGAATTATTATTACTTGATGCGACCTGGTACACTTGCCGATGAGTTTGTGTCGGATCGTTTTCCACACATCAAGTTTTTGGCACCGTTGCCGGGGATTGATTAGATTGACAATGATTAAGTGAAGTGGAGATCTAGATCAAGCACTTTTTATTTTCTGTTTCTTTAATTTTTGACTAACCCACTAACTATTTGAATTTTCGCTTGAACTAACTGAAACTTCACTTTAGCAATAAAGTGAAGTTTTCTTGGTTTCTCTGGCTTTGTATGCTTCTTATGCTTTAGTTTGTTGAATATACGAGAGAAGCAATTTTCTTCCATTAATCTTTTAAGCTTACCAACTGTTTGACACATTGTGTCAACTAATTCTCTAATCATATTCTGGCATGAATATACTCTATCTTCATTTAGATTGTTTGTGATTGTGCAGATCATGGAGGGGAACTCAATGAATTCCAGTAATCATGGGAGTAATGTCCCCACCTTAGATGATAATGCAACCCATAACTTGAAGCATCCACACGTCACCATGAACGACGTTGCTCAATGGTTTGAAGCTTTCCCACAAGGAAACATCATTGGATGGGAAGAACTAATGAGTGAACTCCTAGCTAAGCTGAAACCACCTCAGGGAATTGTTAAACCAGAGGCAGAAGTGCAACCATTCACACAAGAGAAGGAGATTGAAGGTGTCCACGCAGTCATGAACCAAAACAAGCTGATGCATCAGCAGACTCTACAACACCTAGATATGATGGTCAGAAAAATCAATGAGCTGCGAACTGCTGTAGTACATGCATACAACCTAACTCAAAACTCATACGGTTGGAATCAACCTGAACAAGGTTTTGGAGCAATTAACCATGAGCAACAAAGTTATGAACAATCACACTCTCCAAACAGTTCCTCTGGCATGTTCCAACACAGGTCTCAGAATGATGTGTACACCCCACCCTGGAGAACTCATTCCAACTGGAGGGGGGTCGAACACCAAAATCAAAGACTCAGGGACTTTAACTGTAACAACCCCAATTTTAAAAACCAGCATAGAAACCACCCTCACAACAACAACCATCACGCACCACCCTAATGCACACACTTCCAACCCCCAACACCCCACAACCAACTAATCTCACAAGAATCTCAGAGGATCACCAACTTGGAGATCTTAATAGAGAGAATGATAAAGCACCAAGAGGTGACAATGAAGGATCAGGAAGCCTCAATAAGAAGAATTGAGAAGCAAATGCAACAATTAGCTAAGCACCTTATTGAAACGAGTGAGAAGAAGGTAAATATCATCTCCAAAGCTATTGAAGATGACCCAAAAGACAACGAAAAAGCTGCTAGTTTGGAGAAATGGAAAGCAATTCTGAAGGAAAGTGAAAGGGCTATGGGAAAAGAATTACTCATCCAAGAAAAACATCACAGAGAAATTTCACAAGAAGAAACAAAGGAAAGGAAGCCCATAGTGAGAGGAGGAAACCAAAGGCAACAGAACTTTCAACTCCCATGATCAACAGCACAGAGAATGTCAAGCTAGTGACAATAAAAGAGCACTTGTTGGGAGGCAACCCAACCTGAGATAACTTTCTTTTCATAGCTATTTCAATAAAAGGGTTAATTAGTTTATCTACTTTGCAAGAAGCTAAGTTTGGTGTTGCACACCAAAATAATCTAAGGGAGAATGAAGGATTCTAAGTTTGGTGTTCCACCAAAATCCCATCATAAAATATATTCTCACCTTCTGCATAATGCTACCTTCAAGCATTTAGATAAACTAGTTAACTATTCTGCTGTTTCCTAGTTTTCAGTTTTATTGCTTTCGAAAAAGAAAAAAAAAAGATTTTCACACATGGTTAATCTGATGCATGAGAACCATTGGCAAGGTACTAAGTTTGGTGTTCCCACACCAAAGTAAGTTCAAAAGCCCACAAATAATTAATGCATGCTAACCATTTTTCAAGTGCTTGGGGAACAAGCAACTTTCAATATCACTGCAGAGCACCATACAAACCTTCGAAAAGATTAAGCATCATCAATCAAAGAGATGAAAGAGAAATGTGAAGACCGACAATGATGATGACGAGGAGGAGGAAAGCAAGTAAACTCCAAAAGGTTGTATTGTTAAGTGATTATCCCACATCAGATATTGCTGTGATTGAATGTGATGTTATATCCCTGTCTGTCTGTCTGTTTAGTACAGTTCTCTAATACTTCAATAATTAAGATGTTTGATTATTCACAACACTACACTTTTCAAACTTGCGTGCACTCAAGATTTAAAAAAAAAAAAAGGGCACCACATGACAGTTCTTTGAAAAGAAGGATTGAGGAATTAAACAATTTTGAGGCAAGCAAAAGATTAGGAGAAGTGGTGGTTCTAGTTGTATGATTATGCATTGAGGTTGCATGCTTATGAAAACTTTCATGGGAGCTCATAGGCAGGACATAGAGTTCAAAGAAGTATTGTGGAGATTTTCGAACATTTATTGATCCAAGAAGCAGCAGACAAAAGAAAATAAAGAAGATATAAAAACAAAGAGAACATGGCCCAAGGCTCTGAGCATCAATTACTAGGCAGAAAAGAAGAAAGAAACAAGAACTCAAAGAGTTATTATCCTAGTAAATGCTTGTGGTCGAATTATGTCAAAGAGAGAGGCTTGAGCAAGTAAATCCTAAGGGGTGCTTCAACACCTAATACCTTAAAACCAACTGGTTTAGGAGTATTGATTGAAAGCTTATCTAAAGAGCCGCTTTGAGATATGACACTTAGAGTCAAAGCCAAAACACAAATCATAAGCTGCTTCAAGGTGATTACCTATAGAGAGATCTCCATGATATCATTTGGATGAAAGTTCTAAGACCTAAGACTTCTAAGATGTAGGGACTAGTAAGCACTGAAGCCCTTGCATGAGCATATAATTTAGAGTTCACCCCACTGTCACTTAATCACTTCACTCACAGGATAGTACATGTAATTCCTCAAATCCATTCTAAGTGAAAGAACCTTTGAGCATAATTCTTTTCTTGCTTGGGGACAAGCAAGTTTTAAGTTTGGTGTTGTGATGACAAGTCATCTTAGCCTAGTTTCACTAGCCTTTTTCTTTGTTTTTATTAGGTTTTATGCACTTTCTTACATTCTAAGTAAGTAATTTGGAATGAAAATGCATAACTTCTTTGAATCAAACAACCACCATTTATTTGACGCTAAATCATGAGGATAAAGCCAAATTTAATTGAATTTTAATGATTTATAAACCTTGTGAATTTAGTGATACTTTGATTGGTTGTTTTGATTACTTGTAGGTGAAGAAAGAAGCAAAAAGCGTGCCCAAGGGAAGCAAAAGTGTGCCAACATTGAGGAAGAAGGAAGGCTAAGTTGGAAAAATAAACTGAGCTTCACAAGGAATGAAAGGAGAAGGCAAGGTACAAAGCTAAGTTTAAATAGTTAACTGAGCACTAAAGAAAGCAAGGAAATGGTACAAAGCTCAGTTAACTAAGTTAACTTTATCGGGGACCTCTCCAAATTAATTCAAGATGAACTTCCAAGGAGTGAAGCCTCAAGGAGTCGAACTCATGACCCAAGGAAGAAAAAGGAGAAGAAAAAAGTCAAAGAGCTTCACCCAAGGATCGAACCAAGGACCAAAGGGGTGGAACGCTACTCACCATGCAAGGAAATTCAAGAAGAAATAGCTAAAATGCTTCCTCTAGGATTCGAACTTGGGAATTCTTTGAAACATAAGGAAGGAGTGCCACCAAGCTTGCAAGGAAAATAATCCAAGGTGCATTGGCCAAGGTTCGAACCAAGGAGCTCTTGGAAGCACAAGGGAGGAGCACCCACTCATCCAAGGGAAATTTGCCTCCAATTGCTACAGACCTCCTCCACCAGGATTCGAACCTGGGACTTGGAGGCCGAAAGCTAAGCGCTACATGGAAAGCTCAGTTGGTTTTTCCAACTGAACATTACCTCCCCAAGCCTTCCACTCTTTGGCACAACAAATGCTCACAAAGGAGCTTATCATGCGCACCATGACACCGCCAAGCAGCAAATTGGCACAACAAGGAAGCAAGCAAGGCGCTGCACATGGGGGAGCTCAGTTGGTTTTTCCAACTGAGCACTACCTCCCCTTCTTCCCCACAAATTGACACGGACCCAAGGCACCAAGGGGGCTTTGATGCGCACCAAATGACACGGGCAGCAACAATGGAATGCTCAGTTGGTTTTTCCAACTGAGCTTACCCCTGGGAGATGCATTTGGGCTGAAAATGGAATTAAAAATCCAACTTAATTCATTTCTTCACCAAATCAAAAGCCCATCCAAATTCCAAAATCCAAGAATAGAAAGTGTATAAATAGGAGTTAGTTTGATGTAATTAGGACCTTTTGACACCTCTAGACTTTACTTTGAATTTTTCCTTTTAGCTTTTATTTCTATTTTGAGCTTTTTACTTTGAATTTGTATTTCCGAGAACTTGGAAGGAGAATTGATCTCTCTTCTTCTTGGTTCTTGCTTGAGCACTCTTTAATTTTCTTGTTTTGGATCTTGGGTAGAGAATTGAAGAACTTCTGTTTCAATCTCACCTTGAGATCTTGTTTTAATTTTCTGCATAATTGAATTCCAATTTCCATTTACTGCTTCATCTTCTACTCTCTCTGCAATTTACTTTTCTTTGTTTCTTTTGTAATTGTTCTTGTTAGATCAAGGAAGGATTTGAGATCTAGACTTGTTATCTAGTCTCTTCCACTCCTGAGATCTTCAATCTCTTTTAAATTGCTACAAATTAAGCATTGCTCATTCTCTGTTTTTAAATTATCTAAGCATTTTTACTTTTCTGTTGAGATCCATTTCAATTCAATTCATCTTTTGCTTTGCTGTTTGATGCAATTTACCTTTGCTTGTTTAATTTCTGCAATCCCAATTCCCAATTCCTTTTATGATTCAAGCAATTTCCATTTCTTGCACTTTAAGCTTCAGTTATTTATATTTCTTGCAATCTAAGTTTCTGCAATTTACCTTACTTGCTCTTTAAGATTCAACACTTTTACTTTCCTGCTCTTTAATTTACTGCAATTTCCCCTTCCCCCTTTACAATTCATGCAATGTAGTTTCTGCAAATTACAAATCTCTCAACCAAATCTTGATTCGCTTGACTAAATCAACCACTAAACTAAAATTGCTCAATCCTTCAATCCCTGTGGGATCGACCTCACTCATGTGAGTTATTATTACTTGATGCGACCCGGTACACTTGCCGGTGAGTTTGTGTTGGATCGTTTTCCACACATCAGCCTCAAACGTTGATGAAGAGAAGAAGAGACCAACGTTGGAGCCAAAGTTGGCCTCAAACATTGCCTCAAACTTTCATGCTCAAGAGGTACAAAGTTGGAGCCAAAGTTGGCCTCCAACTTTTCCTCAAACATTGGCCAAGAAAGGTGCATAGTTGGAGCCAAAGCTGGCCTCCAACTATGCCTCAAACTACTAAGCAAGAAGGCAACGTTTGAGCCCAAAGTTGGACCACAAACGCTACCTCAAATGTTGGCCATGATGAAGGTGCAAAGTTGAAGTCAAAGTTGGCCTCCAACTATACCTCAAACTACTCAATTCAAGGTTCATAGTTAGAGCCAAAGTTGGCCTCCAACTATGCCTCAAACTACTAAAATCATGGTGCAACGTTGGAGCCAAAGTTGTTGGTCCAAGGTTGCTGGCAACGTTGAGGAAAAGAGGTGCCAACGTTGGAGGGAACGTTGGTGATCCAACGTTACCTCCAACGTGCTCGATGATTTTCAATATTTGGAATTGGAAAAATTTGCTGCAACGCGCACGCGTGGGCGACACGTACGCGTGAGCGTGAAAAAATAACAATCCACGCATACGTGTGGGTGACGTGCATGTGTCGGAAGGCCAACATTGGAGGGGACGTTGGTGAACCAATGTTAAGTCCAATGCTTGCGTGACGAGAGGATTTTTACCAGTAAAGAGATTCATAGAAACAGTTGCGTTGTAGATATAGTCTCTAAACCGACAAAAATCCCTTCGTACAAACGTTTTGGGTGTCACAAGTAACAAACCCCTTTAGAAATTGTTAACCGAGTATTCAAACCTCGGGTCGTCTTCTCAAGGAACTGCGAGGAAGTATGTTCTTATTATTGGCTATAGAGGTTGTAATCGGTGTTTAGAAGATGAGAAGCAAGTAATTTAAATGACAGGTAAAGCAAATGGCAATTAAAAATAAATAAATACTGTAAAGCAAACTTTTGGCAAGGTAAGAGAAGTTGGAGGTCCAACGTAGTTATCTCTCTCAACTATAATGAAAGTTGAATCTAAACTCCACTTGATCAACCTGTACCAGGGCAAGGAAAGTCAAGGTACTAATTAAATTGACCTTTGAATCCTATTTATTTCCTAAGAAAAGGTTGGGATTACTTAAGTTCAGCTCAATTAGCAAGATAACGATTATCAATTATGTTTAGTTTAATAACTGTTGAGTTACTAAATTCTTAACCAGAACCAAAAGGGGAAAAAGTAAAATTGCTGGAATAATAAAAATATCCTTAGACGGGAAGCAATGGTAACTTAAATCAAAGAGAACAATCATGAACTGAAAATACCTCAATTATCATTAATTCAAATAACAGTCTGTAACATGGAAGAATTCTTAAATCAAATTATAATAATCAATTCAAATGTTGGAATAAATAAATAAAAGTAAAACTAAAACAAAAGAACATTAAACCTGGGATCCAGAGTTACTCTTAAAACAAGAAGAAATCCTAAATTCTAAAAGAGAGAGAGAAGATCTCCCTCTCAACTAAATCTAAATCATTGAAAAGTAAAATATACGAGCTCCCTTTGAATGGGTGAATTCCCACACTTTATAACCTCTGGTCTATGCTGTATGTACTTGGATCTGGGCCAAAAAGGGCTTCAGAATTCGCTGGGGGTGCATTCTGTAAATTCTGATACGTGGCCCCTGTCACGCGTCCGCGTGGGTCACGCGGTCGCGTCATTTGGAGCTTTTTCTTACCACGCGGTCGCGTCAGTCATGCGGCCGCATCGCTGCTGATTCGTGCTTGGCACGCGATCGCGTCATCCATGCGATCACGTGGATACCAGTTTCCTTAAAGCTCCGTTTTGGTTTCTCCTTCCATTTTAGTATGTTTCCTTTTCCATCCTTTAAGTCATTCTGCCTTAGAAAATCTGAAACTACTCAACACACTGATCACGGCATCGAATGGAAATAAAGGTAATTAAAATAATTAATTTTTAAAGCTTAGGAAACATATTTTTCACAATATGACATAATAAGGAAGGGAGAGTAAAACCATGCAATTAATGTGAATAAGCAGGTGAAGGATTGTATAAATCACTCAAATTAAGCACAAAAGAACTCATGAAATATGGGTTTATCAACCTCCCCACACCTAAACACTAGCATGTCCTCATGCTAAATCCAAGGTAAATAATTAAGGTTAAAGTGATGGAATGTCATGCATTGCAACCTAATTTAAATGCAACTACCTAAATGAATGATGCATCATGCAACTCTAATTTATTCACTCATATATAAAGCTTACATGTAGTCAAGTTAATTCACATTCTCAAGGAGTCATGTATATATATATATAGCCAACCCTTAAATAATAAAGCATTTTAGCAAATGAGATGGGAAAGAAAACATTGTACAAACTTGCAAAACAATTAGTAAATTAAGTACAGATATATGTTGATGAGTTGTTGAACCCTCACTGGATTTTGTGTTTACTCTTTAGTCACTCAGTGTTTATTGGTTTATTCACTCCATTTTTCTTTTTATTCTTACTTTCTATAGCTTTGTTCTTCATCTAACCAATCAACAATTATAGAATATAGTCATACCAAAAAGTCATGAGGTCTTTAATTGAGGTTGTAATGGGGTCAAGGTAAGGGTAAGGATTTTATGTATAGGATCAAGTGAGCTAGCATAAGTGAATCCTTAATTAGACTAAGATCTCACCTAACATACATTTTTAGCAAGATAAAACTTCTTTACCTATTCTCCCATATTATCCCACTTATTGTTACATGCTCATGTTTCACTCTTTATTTTTATCCCATGTGCATTGTTTTTATTTTGCATTGGGGAATTTCTTTTGTATCCCCTTTTATTCAAATGCTGAAAAAATAACTTTCTCTCTTTTTTTTTAATGCACATGGTAATTGAATCACTTAGATTTTCTCATGAGCATGCTTCCCAAATTTTATTTTATTCCTTTTAACTTTTCTACCTTTTGTTTCTATCATCCATGTTCCCAAAAGGTTTCTCACATTTAACTCTATTCATGATTTTCTATCTTAAGCTAACCAAGGATTCACTTGGGATTTTCTTTTGTTTTTCTGCTTAAGGCTAGTAATTTGGCTAAATAGAATAAAGGGGTTTTAAAAGGCTCAAGGGGGCTAACAAGGGTGATGTAAAAGGTAGGCTAATTTGGGGTGAGTGAGCTAAAATCAAATGATGGCCTCAATCATTCTCTTGGTATGTATCTATTCTATATTCTATAATTAGACATATAGATTAAAGCAAAGGAAAGAACATCAGAATAAAAAGAAATGTAACACACAGAAATGAAATTATGGTTTGAATGCAACCATACAATTTAAGCTCAAGACTCATAGGCTGTGTGTTCTCTAACTCAAGCATCATATATCATTTATATATTGTATGCAGATTTAGTTAAAAATTCCCATTATTCTCATAAAAAAAATTATTTAGGGTGGCTTTTAAAGTTTTAATGTTCCTCCTTGATGAAATGTTGTCAGCTTAACTACATCATGTAATGCTATATACAAGTTTTGTGGATTTAAATCTGATATGTTCAATTTCCTAGCTTACTTCCTTTTTATATTTTTCAATTTAAACTATACTATCTTATGCTAAAAAGGGTAAACTATACTAATTAATCCACTAATAAATCAGAATTGCAAACTAAACTAAATAACTAAAATAAACTAAATGGCTAAAATATGAACTAAAGATGCAAAATGCAGAAAATAGAGTAAAAATACATAAAAGCAATGTATAAGTACTCAGAAAATAACAGTAAAAAGAAAAATACAAAAAAATATCCAAAATAAAAGAAAAAGTATGTAGTGGTTCACCAAAATAAACGCCAGGGATGGCGACCTCCCCACACTTAAAAGGAAGCATCGTCCTCGATGCTCAATTAAGCCGGGTGTGAAGGAGTGTCATCACTGGTAGGGATGGTAGCGGGGGTCTCAGTGGTGGTAGTGGGCTGAGGGTCTGGCTGCTGTGGAGGAGGTGCTGACTGGATCGGGATCTCAAGATCCGCAGCCTCAATCTGATGTGGGACTGCTGCCTGTGGTGCGGCAGGTGCTGCCTTCTGGGGATGGGTCTTTGCCTCAGGTGTATCCGCCTCCTCCTCAGATGCCTCGGATGGTGTGTTGGGCTCGGAGGGGATGTCGCCAGATCGTATCATCAGCTTTAGGTGCTCATAGCACTGCTTGTTGCGACGCTCCATCTGGTCAAGTCATCGGAACAAGCGGTACACCAGATGATAGACAGGCTCTGTGGTAGGTGGAGGTGTAGTGGTGGTAGCAGGGGTAGGTGGGGCAGCAGTGGAGGAAGAGGGTCCAGCAGACGGTGGGGCTGTCTCATCAGTAGCAGTGAATGGTGCTGGTCTGTGGCCCAGGGCTAAGAAGTTCCGGCTGTGTAGAATGATCTTCCTGCAATCCGCCGCTGGTGGTCTCTCATCGGCATCCTCCCATGGCACGTCAGCTCGATGGCCAAGCTGAGTAACTAGATATGGAAAGGGGAGGGTGCCTCGGACGTGGACTCTGGCCATATAGTGCCGAATGAAACGTGGGAGATAAAGGTCCTTACCCTCCAGTACACACCAAAGGAGGGTGATCATAGCAGCCGAGATCTCCGTCTCGTGAGTACTCGGCATCACATAATTACTCAAGATCTGATGCCATAACCGAGCCTCATCGTTTAAGTATGCTCTTTTGATCCCTCTAGGCATGGTAGTATCCTGATCCATCTCCCAAGGGACTGTCGGGTCGAGAGCTATCCGTGCCTTTACAGCATCCCAATCGAACTGCATCTGACGCGTGTCCTCCTCAGCCTTTGAATAACCATCAGGCTGATCGGACTTGGCTGGGAGCCGGAGAATGTCCTCTAAGGCCTTCTCAGTGACCAGAATTTGTTTTCCTCTCAGGTTCACTGCATCTAGGGTGGTGAGGTAGTAGTTGCAGTAGAATTCCCGGACCCAAGATGCGTTGACCTCTGTCAGTGTTTTCTCCAGAAAGAACCAGCCCCTTTGCTTAATTTGCTCAGTGGTGTACTGTTGGAGGGCTTCTGGAATCTTCAAAGTTCGCTCCAGGTATAAATTTCTAAAGTTTGCAAAAGCCGGGTACTTCAGCTCACAGTACCGGTTTGCAAATTTTATAGGATCAGTCGTAGGGAGCAGCTGGTCAGCTTTTTCCTGCTGTGTGAAGTTCTTCTCCCGCCATGAAGAATCGTGCATTAAGGCAATGATGGACTGGGAGGAATCTCCTCTCTTGCGCTTGCCAGTAGCCTTGCCTTTTCCTTTCCTCTGTGAGGCAGACATCCTGAAAAATAGAAAACCAGGATATGGATAAAATAGGAAAGCAAATAGGCAATTAAACAAAGGAAACTCAAAGCGGCAAAGGAGAAATAGAATAAGGAAGATGAGTAAATGAAATGTGATTGAATTTATGTTAAATGGAAAAATAATCAATATGCCATGGTTAGAAAGTTAGAGGAAAGTGAAAATAAACAGAAAAGAGATCAAAAGGGTTAGTATGGTTAGAATTTGAAAAAGAAATTAGTAAATAAAATTAGTGAGTTAGTAAAGTGCGGGTTAAAGTAAGTGGCATAGAAAAATTCCATATAACAAGGATTCACAGGTAAGAATAGAAGTACTCATAATTGATCAAGGAAAACAGGGTGATGATGATTCGAATAGAAATAAAGAAAGCAAAAATTGGAATCAGTGAATCACAAATGCAGTTTATCAACCAGGAAATCAAAGAGGATAAGAAAGTCTGCCATAGCATTCATGAAATGGTTTGGGTAAAGCAGAGTAAAACAGAGTTCAGAAATGCCAAACCAAAACATGAATGAAAACAATTTTTAAAAAATTTGGGCAGCAATTCGGCTAAAATTGGATTATCTCGGAAAATAAACAGCAATCATAGCAGTGCATATGGATTAAAAACTAGCTGCAGTTACCAGTAATGAATAGAAACAGGAAAATTTAGAGTAACAAGTAGCAAGTGCAAGAAATCATAGCATATGAACGAGGTCACAAGAACAGCAAAATTGCAGTTATGATAAAACATAAACAGGAACAGTGCAAGTAAACAGACCTAGATCCACTAACCAGAGCCTAAGCTACCTAACAACCTAAAAATCTACTACAGCAGGCATATCTATCTATCCTAATGATGAACAGAAACAGAAAAAATTATAGAAAAAACGACGAACGGATAAAAGGGGGTTGCGTTTTGCGGAACCTGGTAGGCGGGAGGGGTGGAACGGGGAAGAAGGTGGTTGCGGCGGCGTCCGGTGTGGTGGCGGGGCACGGTGTCGCGGTGGCGGCTGAGGGAGAAAGTGGTGGAGAGGGTTTAGGGTTAGTGATAGAAGGGGAGGGTTTGCGGGTGGGCGGCGGAGAGAGGGGGGAGAAAGCGCGGCTGGGTGGCCGGCGGTGGTCGCGGAGGCAGTGGTGGAGAGGGGAGGAGAGAGGAAGAAGGGAGAAGAAGGGAGGGAAGGGGGTTACGGCGGCGGCGTCCGGGGTGGCGGCGGCTTCTGGGTGGCCGGCGGTGGCGGCTGGGTGGTGCTGGGTGGTAGTTGGAGAGAGAGGGAACAGAGAGGGAGAAGAGGGTTGGGGGTGGGGGGGGCTCGCGACTGATAGGGTTCGCGGGCTGGGGATGTTATATTTTCGAATCCACGCGGCCGCGTGGGGCACGCGGTCGCGTGGTTGGGCGAAAATGGGAGTGACGCGATCGCATGGGGTGCGCGATCGCATGAGAGGGGGGAAAAGAAGAGTGACGCGATCGCGTCGCTGGAATTTGTGCTAAACGCACGACTCCAGCGCCATTTTAGCGCAACTTTCTGTTTCCTTTTGGGGTGATGTGCAATCCATGCGACGCGATCGCGTCGCTCACGCGGTCGCGTAGGATTGGTATTGTGCAAGTGACGCGATCGCATGGGGCATGCGATCGCGTGGGCCAATTTGTGCGAAACGCACAGGGGCCGCACAATTCCAGCCTAACTTTCTGTTCGTTGGATCCTTACGCCGATATATATATCACGCGGCCGCGTGGGTCACGCGGTCGCGCGGGTGGTGTTTTCCGCGATATGACGCGATCGCATGGGGCATGCGGTCGCGTCGTGCACCCCTTCTTTTTTTTTTCTTTTTTATATGCATGAAAAATGCAGAATACAATGATTAACATGAACGCTATGCATGATTCCAGGTTTAATAAATTAAAATGAAAAAGGGAAAATGAAAGCAATTAAAAAAAATAAATTGAAAAAGAAGCGACTATACCAAGGTGGGTTGTCTCCCACCTAGCACTTTTAGTTAAAGTCCTTAAGTTGGACATTGGAGGAGTATCCTGTTATGGTGGCTTATGTTTAAATTCATCCAGAAATCTCCACCAGTGCTTGGAATGCCAATAGCCTCCGGGGTCCCAAACTAGGCACGCAAAGCTTTCGAACAGCTTTAAATATATTGTTAGGCTCCCGGGATGACAAATGTTAGAATAAACTCCAGGATTCCAAACCTTGCTTTTAAATCCGCCTCCGTCTTGATCTGCATGTTTCCATTCGGGCGGGTTAAAAAGTAGAATCTCACCTTGGTGACCAAACGTTTTCCTTGATCCATGTAATTGAGCATGATACCAATCCGTGTACTTCGAAGTGAAACGTGGAACCTTATTGAGCCTTGTGCACCAGCTCTGAGTACGAGCCATTTCCCTCTTACTCTTAAAGCCGCAGAGAGCTCTAAGCTGGCCATCTGTTTCAAGCAAACCATATTCAAGTGAATAAGTAAAGTTATAAGTTAAGGATTGTACCCACTTGAAGATTGTATTAGGTGGTAATGGCCTTGGGATAGGTGTTTTTGGTGGTTCTGCAAGTTTCGTTTCCTTGTGCTCTTTTGTGAATTCCTCCACTTCTTTGCAAAGATCTCAATTGTATCTGTGTCCTGGTCAAAGTCTTCTGTGTCTTCCTCATCACTTGAGTCATTGATTGGAGGTTGAGAGAAATCTACCTCTGCATCATCTTCATATTCACTTGGGGAAGATTCTTCTATCTCAGAGAATTCACTTGCGGATGCAAGTTCATCACCAAGAGAGCTAGACTTGTGAGTATTATCATCAAGGGAAATTGCTTCTTGGATTATTCCATCTGATTCTTCATAAACGACTTGCCTTGGAGATTGTACAGTATCCTCTTTAGCATCAACTGTAGCTTCCTGGACGGAGTTTTCCTCAATTCTGGATTCCCATGGAAGTTCAGCATCTCCTAGGTCTTCAACCAACTCTTCTTCTTGAACAAAGACAGCTTCTTCTAATTGTTCTAGTACAAATTCATTCTGTGTCTTGTCTACTGGAGTTTCTGGCATCTCCTTCATGCTACGCTCTTCATTGGGCTGTCCACATGGAGCTGTGGTTGATCCTTGTATATTTGAGCGCCTAGAAGCCCATTGAATCATTGCTTGCTCCAGTTGTTTAATGGTTGTTTGAAATTTAATTACTGTTTCCCTTAAGCGATCCTCTGCTTCTCGGGTTGCTGGACTTGGACATGCTACAAAGGAAAGTGGTGGTGATTGGGAGCGAATGGATTGGTATTGGGGTAAGGATGGATCATATGGTGGCGAATGGTGAAGAGAAGCTTGTGAGTGTGGTGGTTCGAGGTTATATTGAAAGGATGGTTTATATGCACGGGGTGGGGCTTGTTGGTAGTTACAAGGTTGTCCACCATGTCTTCCAGCTGGGTATGCACTGTAGAATGGTCTTTGTCCAGGATATCTCGGAGAGTGTTGCTGCCAAAAGGGTTGATTAGATCCTCTTGGTTCCATCCATCCTTGATTGGTCTGACCTTGGTACACATTCCTGGTGTAACTTCTATTTTCTTTAACAACATTAGAACCAAACTTAAAGCGAGAGGGGTGAGAGTTCATAGTAGCAAATAAAGGTAAAAAGGAAAAACAAAAATAAATAAGCAAGCAAAAGAAAAATATTTACAATAACCAATAATAAGGCACACGTTAGCAGTTCCCCGGCAACGGTGCCATTTTGACGAGAGGATTTTTACCAGTAAAGAGATTCATAGAAATAGTGGCGTTGTAGATATAGTCTCTAAACCGACAAAAATCCCTTCATACAAACGTTTTGGGTGTCACAAGTAACAAACCCCTTTAGAAATTGTTAACCGAGTATTCAAACCTCGGGTCGTCTTCTCAAGGAACTGCGAGGAAGTATGTTCTTATTATTGGCTATAGAGGTTGTAATCGGGGTTTAGAAGATGAGAAGCAAGTAATTTGAATGACAGGTAAAGTAAATGGCAATTAAAAATAAATAAATACTGTAAAGCAAACTTTTGGCAAGATAAGAGAAGTTGGAGGTCCAACGTAGTTATCTCTCTCAACTATAATGAAAGTTGAATCTAAACTCCACTTGATCAACCTGTACCAGGGCAAGGAAAGTCAAGGGACTAATTAAATTGACCTTTGAATCCTATTTATTTCCTAAGAAAAGGTTGGGATTACTTAAGTTCAGCTCAATTAGCAAGATAACGATTATCAATTTTGTTGAGTTTAATAACTGTTGAGTTACTAAATTCTTAACCAGAACCAAAAGGGGAAAAAGTAAAATTGCTGGAATAATAAAAATATCCTTAGAAGGGAAGCAATGGTAACTTAAATCGAAGAGAACAATCATGAACTGAAAATACCTCAATTATCATTAATTCAAATAACAGTCTATAACATGGAAGAATTCTTAAATCAAATTATAATAATCAATTCAAATGTTGGAATAAATAAATAAAAGTAAAACTAAAATAAAAGAACATTAAACTTGGGATCCAGAGTTACTCTTAAAACAAGAAGAAATCCTAAATCCTAAAAGAGAGAGAGAAGATCTCCCTCTCAACTAAATCTAAATCATTGAAAAGTAAAATATACGAGCTCCCTTTGAATGGGTGCATTCCCACACTTTATAACCTCTGGTCTATGCTGTATGTACTTGGATCTGGGCCAAAAAGGGCTTCAGAATTCGCTGGGAGCGCATTCTGTAAATTCTGATACGTGGCCCTTGTCACGCGTCCGCGTGGGTCACGCGGTCGCATCATTTGGAGCTTTTCCTTGCCACGCGGTCGCGTCAGTCATGCGACCGCGTCATATGCGTTTTGCTTAAGGCGCGCGGTCGCGTCAGCCATGCGGCCGCGTCGCTGCTGATTCGTGCTTGGCACGCGATCGCGTCATCCATGCGATTGCGTGGATACCAGTTTCCTTAAAGCTCCGTTTTGCTTTCTCCTTCCATTTTAGTATGTTTCCTTTTCCATCCTTTAAGTCATTCTGCCTTAGAAAATCTGAAACTACTCAACACACCGATCACGGCATCGAATGAAAATAAATGTAATTAAAATAATTAATTTTTAAAGCTTAGGAAACATGTTTTTCACAATATGACATAATAAGGAAGGGAGAGTAAAACCATGCAATTAATGTGAATAAGTGATGAGCGGATAATTTATACGCTTTTTGACATTGTTTTTAGTATGTTTTTAGTAGGATCTAGTTACTTTTAGGGATGTTTTTAATAGATTTTGTGTTAAATTCACATTTCTGGACTTTACTATGAGTTTGTGTGTTTTTCGGTGATTTCAGGTATTTTCTGGCTGAAATTGAGGGACTTGAGCAGAAATCAGATTCAGAGGTTGAAAAAGGACTGCTGATGCTGTTGGATTCTGACCTCCCTGCACTCAAAGTGGATTTTCTGGAGCTACAGAACTCGAAATGGCGCGCTTCTAATTGCGTTGGAAAGTAGACATCCAGGGCTTTCCAGAAATATATAATAGTCCATACTTTGGCCAAGAATTGACGACGTAAACTGGCGTTCAACGCCAGCCTTCTGCCCAAATCTGGCGTCCAGCGCCAGAAAAGGATCCAAAACCAGAGTTGAACGCCCAAACTGGCGTTCAACTCCACAAATGGCCTCTGCACGTGTAACACTCAAGCCCAAGCCCAAGCACACACCAAGTGGGCCCCGGAAGTGGATTTATGCATCAATTACTACTCATGTAAACCCTAGTAGCTAGTTTATTATAAATAGGACCTCTTACTATTGTATTAGGCATCTTTGGACGCCTGGTTTATAGATCAGATGGGCTGGCCATCTCGGCCATGCCTGGACCTTCACTTATGTATTTTCAACGGTAGAGTTTCTACACTCCATAGATTAAGGTGTGGAGCTCTGCTGTTCCTCAAAGATTAATGCAAAGTACTACTGTTTTCTATTCAATTCTTCTTATTTCGCTTCTAAGATATCCATTTGCTCCCAAGAACATGATGAAGGTGATGATTATGTGTGACGCTCATCATCCTTCTCCCTTATGAACGCGTGCCTGACAAACACTTCCGTTCTACATGAAATAAGCTAGAATGAATATCTCTTAGATCTCCTAACCGGAATCTTCGTGGCGTAAGCTAGAATGATGGCGGCATTCAAGAGAATCCGGAAAGTCTAAACCTTGTCTGTGGTATTCCGAGTAGGATTCAATGACTGAATGACTGTGACGAGCTTCAAACTCGCGAGTGCTGGGCGTTAGTGACAGACGCAAAAGGAGGGTGAATCCTATTCCAGCATGATCGAGAACCGACAGATGATTGGCCGTGCTGTGACAGAGCATGTGAGCATATCTTTCACTGAGAGGAGGGGATGTAGCCACTGACAACGGTGATGCCCTTGCATAAAGCCAGCCATGGAAAGGAGTAAGACAGATTGGATGAAGATAGCAGGAAAGCAGAGGTTCAAAGGAACGAAAAGCATCTCTATTCGCTTATCTGAAATTCCTACCAATGATTTACATAAGTATCTCTATCCCTTTTATTGCTTATTTTAATCTAATAAAGTATCATGTTTAAATCCGCCTGACTGAGATTTACAAGGTGACCATAGCTTGCTTCATACCAACAATCTCTGTGGATTCGACCCTTACTCACGTAAGGTTTATTACTTGGACGACCCAGTACACTTGCTGGTTAGTTGAACGGAGTTGTGAATTCAAATGCCATTACCAGGGATTATTAAGATCCCAATTCATTACACCATGATCTCTTTGGGGTATTTTTGATTTCATACAAATACAAAGAGACTAACTTTGAGGATCACAATTTCGTCCACCAAGTTTTTGGCGCCGTTGCCGGGGATTGTTTGAGTTTGGACAACTGACGGTTCATCTTGTTGCTCAGATTAGGTAATTTTCTTTTTGTTTTGTTTTTAAAAATTTTTCAAAAATCTTTCAAAAATTCTTCTTTGTTTTCGAAAAAAAAAAAGTTTTCAAAAATAAATTATTCTATGGCTTCAAAATTTTTAAGAATGAATTCTAGTGTTTCATGAAATATGTTGAATCATATCTGGCTGTAAAGCCATACCCAAACTACTTTGGGATTGGTATTCAACTAATCACTCCAGCCCATGTAATTATATGTTGAAGCTTGGCTGGCTATTAAGCCATGCCTGACCCTTTGATTGGAGCTTTAAGACTAACATGGCAAGATTCCTGGAATTCATATTAAAAATTTTGGAATCCTTATTTTTTTTATTTTCACAATAATTTTCGAAAAATATAAAATAAAAATCCAAAAAAATTAGAAAATCATAAAAATAAAAAATATTTCATGTTTCTTGTTTGAATCTTGAGTCATGTTATAAGTTTGGTGTCACTTGCATATGCATATTGCATTTTTTCGAAAATATCATGCATTCATAGTGTTCTTCATGATCTTCAAGTTGTTCTTGGTAAGTCTTCTTGTTTGATCTTGATGATTTTTTTGTTTTGTGTCTTTTCATGTTTATCATATGCATTCTTGAATTCTTAGTGCGTAAGCATTAAAGAATTCTAAGTTTGGTGTATTGCATGTTTTCTTTGCATTAAAAATTTTTCAAAAATATGTTCTTGATGTTCATCATGATCTTCATAGTATTCTTGGTGTTCATCTTGACATTCATAGCACTCTTGCATGCATTCATTGTCTTGATCTAAAAATTTCATGCATTGCATATTTTTCATGTTTTTCATAAAAATTTCAAAAATCAAAAAAATATATTTCCCTTTTTCTCTCATCAAATTCGAAAATTTGGATTGACTTTTTCAAAAATTTTTAAAATCAAATTGTTTCTCATGAGTCAAATCAAATTTTCAATTTGAAAATCTTATCTTTTTCAAAATCTTTTTCAAAAATCAAATCTTTTTCAAAATTCTTAGTTATTTTCGAAAATTCCAAAAATATTTTTCAAAAATATTTTTCTTATTTTTAGACCAAATTTTCGAAAATAACATAATCAATTAATGTTTTGATTCAAAAATTTGAAGTTTGTTACTTGCTTGTTAAGAAAGATTCAAACTTTAAGTTCTAGAATCATATCTTGTGATTTCTTATGAATCAAGTCATTAATTGTGATTTTAAAAATCAAATCTTTTTCAAAACTAATTTCAATCATATCTTTTCAAAAATATCTTCTTATCTTATCTTTTTCAAAAATATCTTTTCAAAATATCTTTTCTAACTTCCTAACTTCTTATCTTTTCAAAATTTGTTTCAACTAACTAACTAACTTTTTGTTTGTTTCTCAACTTTTTCAAAACCACCTAACTAACTCTCTCTCTCTCTCATTTTTCGAAAATATCTTCCCCCTTTTTCAAAATTTCTTTTTAATTTATTAATTATTTTAAATTTTTAAAACTTAATTTTCGAAAATTACGAACAATTTTTCAAAAACCATTTTCAAAAATCACTAACCCCTTTTCAAAAATAATTTTCGAAAATTCCCTCCTTCTCTCTCATCCTATTCTATTTATTCATTCATTAACTAACATCTCTTCCTCACATCATCACCAAATTCGAACCCCCTCTTCTATCTGTGTTCGAATTTCTCCCCCTTTTCTTCTACTCACAAAGGGATCCCTATACTGTGGTATAAAGGATCTCTATTATTATTATTATCATTTTTCTGTCCATTCTTCCTTGTATTATGAGCAGGAGCAAGGATAAGAACATTCTTGTGGAAGCAGATCCAGAACCTGAAAGGACTCTGAAGAGAAAATTAAAGAGAAGCTAAAATACAACAATCCAGAGATAACCTTTCAGAAATTTTCGAACAGGCAGAGGAGATGGCAGCCGAAAATAATAATAATGTAAGGAAGATGCTTGGTGACTTTACTGCACCTAATTCCAATTTACATGGAAGAAGCATCTCCATTCCTGCCATTGGAGCAAACAACTTTGAGCTGAAACCTCAATTAGTTTCTCTGATGCAGCAGAACTGCAAGTTTCATGGACTTCCATCTGAAGATCCTTTTCAGTTCTTAACTGAATTCTTGCAGATATGTGATACTGTTAAGACTAATGGAATATATCCTGAAGTCTACAGGCTCATGCTTTTCCCTTTTGCTGTAAGAGACAGAGCTAGATTATGGTTGGATTCTCAACCTAAAGACAGCCTGAACTCTTGGGATAAGCTGGTCACGGCTTTCTTAGCCAAGTACTTTCCTCCTCAAAAGCTGAGCAAGCTTAGAGCTGATGTTCAAACCTTCAGGCAGAAAGAAGGTGAATCTCTCTATGAAGCTTGGGAAAGATACAAACAGTTGACCAAAAAGTGTCCTTCTGACATGCTTTCAGAATGGACCATCCTGGATATATTCTATGATGGTCTGTCTGAGTTATCTAAGATGTCATTGGATACTTCTGCAGGTGGATCCATTCACCTAAAGAAAACGCCTGCAGAAGCTCAAGAACTCATTGACATGGTTGCTAATAACCAGTTCATGTACACTTCTGAAAGGAATCCTGTGAACAATGGGACGCCTATGAAGAAGGGAGTTCTTGAGATTGATACTCTGAATGCCATATTGGCTCAGAACAAAATATTGACTCAACAAGTCAATATGATTTCTCAGAGTCTGCATGGAATGCAAGCTGCATCCAACAGTACTCAAGAGGCATCTTCTGAAGAAGAAGCCTATGATCCTGAGAACCCTGCAATAGCAGAGGTAAATTACTTGGGGGAACCGTATGGAACCACCTATAACTCAACATGGAGAAATCATCCAAATTTCTCATGGAAGGATCAGAAGCCTCAACAAGGCTTTAATAATGGTGGCAGAAACAGGTTTAGCAATAGCAAACCTTTTCCATCATCCACTCAGCAACAGACAGAGAACTCTGAACAAAATGCTTCTAATTTAGCAAATCTAGTCTCTGATCTATCTAAGGCCACTGTAAGTTTCATGAATGAAACAAGGTCTTCCATTAGAAATCTGGAAGCACAAGTGGGCCAGCTGAGTAAAAGGATCACTGAAATCCCTCCTAGTACTCTCCCAACCAATACAGAAGAGAATCCAAAAGGAGAGTGCAAGGCCATTGACATAAGCGCCATGGCCGAACCTGAGAGGAGAGGAGAGGACGTGAATCCCAAGGAGGAAGACCTCCTGGGACGTCCAGTGGTCAATAAGGAGCTTCCCTCTGGGGAACCAAAGGACTCTGAGGCTCATCTAGAGACCATAGAGATTCCATTGAACCTCCTTATGCCCTTCATGAGCTCTGATGAGTATTCCTCTTCTGAAGAGAATGAGGATGTCACTGACGAGCAAACTGCCAAGTTTCTTGGTGCAATCATGAAGCTGAATGCCAAATTATTTGGCATTGATACTTGGGAAGTTGAACCTCCCTTGTTTATCAATGAACTAAGTGATCTGGATCAACTGACATTGCCTCAGAAGAGACAGGATCCTGGAAAGTTCATAATCCCTTGTACCATAGGCACCATGATCTTTAAAGCTCTGTGTGACCTTGGTTCAGGAATAAACCTCATGCCCCTCTCTGTAATGGAGAAACTGGGAATCTATGAGGTGCAAGCTGCTAAAATCTCATTAGAGATGGCAGACAGCTCTAGAAAACAGGGTTATGGACAAGTAGAGGACGTGTTAGTAAAGGTTGAAGGCCTTTACATCCCTGCTGATTTCATAGTCCTGGATACTGGAAAGGAAGAGGATGAATCCATCATCCTAGGAAGACCTTTCCTGGCCACAGCAAGAGCTGTGATTGATGTTGACAGAGGTGAAATATTCCTTCAATGGAATGAGAACTCCCTTGTGTTCAAAACTCAAGGATCTCCCTCTGCAACCATGGAGAGGAAGCAGGAAAAGCTTCTCTCCAAGAAGAGTCAACCAGAGCCCCCACAGTCAAACTCTAAGTTCGGTGTTGGGAGGCCACAACCAAACTCTAAGTTTGGTGTTGAATTCCCATATCCAAACTCTAAGTTTGGTGTTGGAGAGTCTCAACAAAGCTCTGCACATCTGTAAGGCTCCATGAGAGCCCACTGTCAAGCTATTGACATTAAAGAAGTGCTTGTTGGGAGGCAACCCAATGTTTATCTAATTCTTATTTTTCATGCTTTCTTAGGTTCATGATCATGTGGAGTCACAAAATAAACAAAAAAAATCAAAAACGGAATCAAAAACAGCAGAAGAAAAATCACACCCGGGAGGAGCATCTGTCTGGCGTTCAAACGCCAGAACAGAGCATAGTTCTGGCGCTGAATGCCCAGAATGGGAGCATCCTGGCGCTGAACGCCCAGAACAAGCATGGTTCTGGTGTTCAACGCCAGAAATGGCAGCAAATGGGCGTTGAACGCCCAAAATAGGCACCAACCTGGCGCTGAACGCCCAGAGTTGTGTGCAAAGGCATTTTACATGCCTAATTTGGTGCAGGGATGTAAATGCCTTGACACCTCAGGATCTGTGGACCCCACAGGATCATCCCAGGATCTGTGGACCCCACAGGATCCCCACCTACCTTCACTCACTCTCTTCTCTCTTCTCAATCATCCTCTATTCCCAATAAACACTCATCCCTTCTGTCTTCCATTTACCACTCACACCCATACACCCACTTACCTTCAAAAATTTAATATCTCTTCCCCACCCAATCCCACCCATATGGCCGAATACACACAGCCATCCATCTCCTCCATATCCTCTTCTTCTTCTATTCTTTCCTCTTTTGCTCGAGGACGAGCAACATTCTAAGTTTGGTGTGGTAAAAGCATAGCTTTTTTTGTTTTTTCCATAACCATTGATGGCACCTAAGGCCAGAGAAACCTCTAGAAAGAGGAAAGGGAAGACAAAAGCTTCCATCAAGGGTCTATAGCTCAGTGGTAGAACATTTGACTGCAAATCAAGAGATCCCTGAGATACCTCAGGGGATACATTTTCTTCCACACAATTATTGGAAGCAACTAAGGGTGGAACATCAAGAGAAATCCATCATCCTTCATGAAATCAGAGAAGATCTAAAAGCAATGAAGGAGAAGCAGCAAAGACAAGGAAGAGACATAGAAGAGCTCAAGGACATCACTAAGGTGGACTCATTCCTTGTTCTTACTTTCTCTGTTTTTCGTTTTCTATGTTATGTGCTTATCTATGTTTGTGTCTTCATTACATGATCATTAGTAGTTAGTAACTTTGTCTTAAAGATATGAATGTCCTATGAATCCATCACCTCTCTTAAATGAAAAACATTTTAATTCAAAAGAACAAGAAGTACATGAGTTTCGAATTTATCCTTGAACTTAGCTTAATTATATTGATGTGGTGACAATGCTTCTTGTTTTCTGAATGTATGCTTGAACAGTGCATATGTCTTTTGAAGTTGTTGTTTAAGAATGTTAAATATGTTGGCTCTTAAAAGAATGAGGACTAGGAGACATGTTATTTGATAATCTGAAAAATCATAAAAATGATTCTTGAAGCAAGAAAAAGCAGCAAAGAACAAAGCTTGCAGAAAAAAAAAAGAAGAAAAAAAAATAGAAAGAAAAAGAAAAAGCAAGCAGAAAAAGCCAATAACCCTTAAAACCAAAAGGCAAGGGCAAATAAAAAGGATCCCAAGGCTTTGAGCATCAGTGGATAGGAGGGCCTAAAGGAATAAAATCCTGGTCTAAGCGGCTAAACCAAGCTGTCCCTAACCATGTGCTTGTGGCGTGTAGGTGTCAAGTGAAAACTTGAGACTGAGCGGTTAAAGTCAAGGTCCAAAGCAAAAACAAAGAGTGTGCTTAAGAACCCTGGACACCTCTAATTGGGGACTCTAAGCAAAGCTGAGTCACAATCTGAAAAGGTTCACCCAATTATGTGTCTGTGGCATTTATGTATCCGGTGGTAATACTGGAAAACAAAGTGCTTAGGGCCACGGCCAAGACTCATAAAGAAGCTGTGTTCAAGAATCATCATACTGAACTAGGAGAGTCAATAACACTATCTGAAATCTGAGTTCCTATAGATGCCAATCATTCTGAACCTCAATGGATAAAGTGAGATGCCAAAACTATTCAAGAGGCAAAAAGCTATAAGTCTCGCTCATATGATTGAAGCTCTGTTTCATTGATAGTTTGGAATTTATAGTATATTCTATTATTTTTATCCTATTTTGATTTTTAGTTGCTTGAGGACAAGCAACAATTTAAGTTTGGTGTTGTGATGAGCGGATAATTTATACGCTTTTTGACATTGTTTTTAGTATGTTTTTAGTAGGATCTAGTTACTTTTAGGGATGTTTTTAATAGATTTTGTGTTAAATTCACATTTCTGGACTTTACTATGAGTTTGTGTGTTTTTCGGTGATTTCAGGTATTTTCTGGCTGAAATTGAGGGACTTGAGCAGAAATCAGATTCAGAGGTTGAAAAAGGACTGCTGATGCTGTTGGATTCTGACCTCCCTGCACTCAAAGTGGATTTTCTGGAGCTACAGAACTCGAAATGGCGCGCTTCCAATTGCGTTGGAAAGTAGACATCCAGGGCTTTCCAGCAATATATAATAGTCCATACTTTGGCCAAGAATTGACGACGTAAACTGGCGTTCAACGCCAGCCTTCTGCCCAAATCTGGCGTCCAGCGCCAGAAAAGGATCCAAAACCAGAGTTGAACGCCCAAACTGGCACAGAAACTGGCGTTCAACTCAACAAATGGCCTCTGCACGTGTAACACTCAAGCCCAAGCCCAAGCACACACCAAGTGGGCCCCGGAAGTGGATTTATGCATCAATTACTACTCATGTAAACCCTAGTAGCTAGTTTATTATAAATAGGACCTCTTACTATTGTATTAGGCATCTTTGGACGCCTGGTTCATAGATCAGAGGGGCTGGCCATCTCGGCCATGCCTGGACCTTCACTTATGTATTTTCAACGGTAGAGTTTCTACACTCCATAGATTAAGGTGTGGAGCTCTGCTGTTCCTCAAAGATTAATGCAAAGTACTACTGTTTTCTATTCAATTCTTCTTATTTCGCTTCTAAGATATCCATTCGCACCCAAGAACATGATGAAGGTGATGATTATGTGTGACGCTCATCATCCTTCTCCCTTATGAACGCGTGCCTGACAAACACTTCCGTTCTACATGAAATAAGCTAGAATGAATATCTCTTAGATCTCCTAACCGGAATCTTCGTGGCGTAAGCTAGAATGATGGCGGCATTCAAGAGAATCCGGAAAGTCTAAACCTTGTCTGTGGTATTCCGAGTAGGATTCAATGACTGAATGACTGTGACGAGCTTCAAACTCGCGAGTGCTGGGCGTTAGTGACAGACGCAAAAGGAGGGTGAATCCTATTCCAGCATGATCGAGAACCGACAGATGATTGGCCGTGTTGTGACAGAGCATGTGAGCATATCTTTCACTGAGAGGAGAGGATGTAGCCACTGACAACGGTGATGCCCTTGCATAAAGCCAGCCATGGAAAGGAGTAAGACAGATTGGATGAAGATAGCAGGAAAGCAGAGGTTCAAAGGAACGAAAAGCATCTCTATTCGCTTATCTGAAATTCCTACCAATGATTTACATAAGTATCTCTATCCCTTTTATTGCTTATTTTAATCTAATAAAGTATCATGTTTAAATCCGCCTGACTGAGATTTACAAGGTGACCATAGCTTGCTTCATACCAACAATCTCTGTGGATTCGACCCTTACTCACGTAAGGTTTATTACTTGGACGACCCAGTACACTTGTTGGTTAGTTGAACGGAGTTGTGAATTCAAATGCCATTACCAGGGATTATTAAGATCCCAATTCATTACACCATGATCTCTTTGGGGTATTTTTGATTTCATACAAATACAAAGAGACTAACTTTGAGGATCACAATTTCGTCCACCAATAAGCAGGTGAAGGATTGTATAAATCACTTAAATTAAGCACAAAAGAACTCATGAAATATGTGTTTATCATTGCGATAAGAATTTCAAATCTTGAGTTGAAAAATTTGCGGTGACGCATACGCGTCATTGACGAGTACACGTAGAAGCATATTTTGGTCTATCACGCGAACGCCTGAGCGACGCACACGCGCAAAAACCTGTTTGACGTGTACGCGTGGGCCACGCGAACGCGTGACTGCGCAAACGTTGGTACACCAACATTGAGTCAAACGTTGCTGGCAAACACCCAAGTGTTATTTTGCAATATTTGACCCAACATTTCCATCCACCTTTAAGTCCAACTTCAATACAAAATGGCACCATGCAAGTTATGAACGTTAGTGAATTGATCCCATTGTCAACGTCACAAAGAGTGTTACTCCTAATGGCTTCAACCCAGGCCAAGGCCCACATCCAAGTACTTGAAGATCCATTTTAAAGATGAGAAGTAGAGTATAAATAGAAGAGTCTTTGAAGATTGAGGGGCTCTCTGGAGGCGCTGAGGGGGGAGCTCTGGGAGTTCAGAAAGGCTGGAAGCCAGGGACCCAAATTGGGAACTCTTGAATCATTTTCTTTTTGTACTCTCTTTATTTTTCATGTACTTTCTTTCCCCTTCTATTTTCTGTTTGAATTGAGCTATGAACACTTAAACCCATCTTCATTGATGGGTTAGGGAGCTCTGTTGTAATTCAATGGATCAACATTAATTTTCATTCTTCTTCTTCTTTCTTTTCTCTTGATTCTGTTAGAAAGCTTTCGTTCATCATTCAATTGGGTAATTGTCTTGGAAAAGAAATTACTCATAATTGGATTTCCTTTGAACCTTGGAAGAGGAATGAGGAAATCATGCTAGAAATGCTTTCTCATGTTGGACCGGATTGGGGGTTGGATGGATATAGTGACATATAATCCTACCAATACTTTGATTTGGAAATAATCAGTGACCATATTTTATCTTTTTCAATGAGAAATTAAATCAAGGAATTGGGCAATTGTTCAAGCTTAGAGAGATTAGATTGCCAAGGAATTGGGATCCAATCACCTAAGATTGCCAAGGAGATCAATGAATGCATTAATTGAGGAGATCCTACCAATACTCTTTACTTTCTGTTGTTTACTTTCATGCTTAATCTCCCCATTCCCATTTATTTTCACGTAATTACTTTCTTTCAATTACATTCCACATTTACTTTTAGTCATTTACATTCCTAGTTATTTACTTTTCCCGCCATTTAATTTTCTGCACCTCCAAATTCAAATCTTCTTAGTTCAACTAGAACACTCCTCTAATTAAAGTTACTTAACCAATCAATCCCTTTGGGATTTGACCTCACTCTATAGTGAGTTTTTACTTGATGACAATCTGGTGAACTTGCCGGTGTAAATTTGTTGAGAGACAAGTTTTCGTGTATCAATTCACAAATCTCAAAGGAAGACAAAAATATCCTTGAACCACAGCCACAAGAGAAGAAGGAAGAGGTGAAGCCATATGTCCCCAAACTTCCATATCCTCAAAGGTTCAAGGAAGAAAACAATGAGTAGTGGTTCTCCAAATTCTTGGAGATATTCAAGATATTCCACATCAATGTTCCTTTTATAGAAGCATTGAACAGATGCCATTATATGCCAAGTTTATGAAGGAAGTATTGACAAAGAAAAGGTCCTTGAAAGAAGGACAAATTATTGAGATGACAATGGAGTGTAGTGCTATGTTCTAGAGAGATTTACTAATAAAGAAAAATGATCCTGGAAGTTTTCACATCCCTTGCACCATGAGAAAACTCGAAATTCTTGAACTGAAATCCACTTGAATAGCTCTCCAAATGGCTGACAAATCCATTAAGCAAGCACTTGGAGTAATGGAGAATGTGCTGGTAAGAGTAGGAAAATTTTTTCTCCCTGCTGACTTTGTTATCTTGGACATGGAGGAGGACTCTAACACTCCCATCATTCTGGGGAGGCCCTTCTTAGCTACAGGCAGAGCATTAATAGATGATGAAATAGGGAAATTGTTGCTAAGAGTGCATGATGAGCACCTAGCGTTTCATGTTTTCAAGACCCTGCATGAGCCCGCTCAAGAAGAAGAATGTATGAAGGTTAAGGCCAGAAATCAAAGCTTGAAGGAGGCATTCAATGAGTTAACTCCAAAGCTTCTAAACCCATGCTTGAAGGAAGTAGAAATGGTGCAACAGGCAAAAGAAGTCAAGGAGAAAATACAACCAAAACCCTCAGATGAGACCCTCAATAAGAGCATTCCAGATATTGAGCCACAGAAGCATGAATCATCCCTCAGAAAAGAGAAGAGAAATATGCCAAGAGGGTGGAGAAACAAAAAGATTCCCACTGAAGGCTTCTCACCAGGGGATAAAGTGATGTTAGTCTACCAACCAATGAAGGTGTCTCCACACTTGTCTGGATATTATACTCTGAGTCGGTGATGCGTGAGCATCTTTCCTATCTTTTCCTAGTGAATTTGCATATAATTTGTTGAGTTTAATTAAGAATTAATTATCTTTTAGCCATTATGGATGCTACTTTGAGTCTTGGACATGTTTTGTTTATTTTAGATAGCATTCAGCTAGATTTGATGGAGTTTCTGCAGCACAAGAATTGAAGGAGAGACCAGGGAGTTGCGACGCGTACGCGTGACTGACGCGTACGCGTGACTGACGCGTACGCGTGAATTAGAGCTTTCCAGGGTGACACGTGCGCGTGACTGACGCGTACGCGTGACACGTGAAGAAGACCACCGACACGTACGCGTGACTGACGCATACGCGTGACATGCGCCACGTGCAGAAAACAAAGAAAAATGCTAGGGGCAATTTCTGTGCTGTTTTGACCCAGTTTCCAACCCAGAAAACACAGATTAGAAGCTGCAGAATGGACAAAACAAGTGGTCCCCACCCATCAACTGAAGACTTGCTGATTATTCTGATTTAAATCAAATATTATTTTTAGGAAAAGATATTATTTTATGTTTTAGATAATAGATTTTAAATTAATTAGGATTTGATATAAAAGGAAAAAGAAACTTCTCTTTTAAGGGATCCATCCCAGACTACCAAAATACAATTTATCAGAATTCTTATTTTCTACTCTGAACCATGAGCAACTAATCCTCTATTGTTAAGGTTAGGAGCTCTGTCTATTTGTATGGATTGATTTTTTTGCTTTTTCTATTTTAATTCATGTATGCATTTATAATTTAAGATTTGTTTTTGCTCTTTATCTTATGAATTTGGGTGGAACGGAAGTATGACCCTCTTTCTATTTGAGTTCTTGTATAACTTGGAAAAGCTCTTTACTTGAACAACAACTTGAAAACACATTCTCCTAAATTTTAATTATCTGGACTTAACGGGATACGTGAAATATAATCCTTTTATTTTTGATAATTAGTGTTTTTGTGGCATATAAACTGGAATTTGATCATCACCCTCTAATTGGAATCAATTGAACAAGGAATTGGCAGTTCCTGAATTTTAGGGGAGACTAGGAAGGTCTAAGGAATTAGGGTCTACTCACATATAGTTTGCCATAAATTAAATCCTACATGATTAAAATAGTTAGAAAGAAAAGTTAATCCGGAAAAATAAATAACTCTGAAACGTTAACTGTCTTCTCCATATTTTATTCCCAACCCATTTACTTTACTATTTTAATTTCTACACGATTGTTTAATGCTCTCTGAATATTCAAACACTCTTTTCTGTTTGTCTAACTAAGCCAATTAATCAATCATTGTTGCTTGATCCATCAATCCTCGTGGGATCGACCCTCACTCACCTGAGGTATTACTTGGTACGACCCGGTGCACTTGCCGGTTAGTTTGTGGGTTATAAAATCCGCACCAAGTTTTTGGCGCCGTTGCCGGGGATTGATAATGATTAACAACTATGAGTTGTTTGATTGCTTAGATTAGGCGTTTTAGTTTTTATTTTGTATAAATTTTCCTTTAATATTTTTGAAATTTTTTTATTTAGTATTTTTATTTTATTATTTTACACTAGTTACCTTACTGGGATTTCTCTGCACTCTGACGTAGAGAATCCCATCTTTTCTTGTCTTCTGTCTGTTTATGAGCAGGAACAAGGACAAGGAACCTCTGTTAGACTTTGATCCTGAACCTGAAAGGACTTGTAGGCGATGTTTACAAAAAGTAAGACTTTACAAGGCTGCAGAGTCCACTATGGATAATAATAATGCTGTTAATGCCAATGTGGCAAATCCGAATGGGGATGATCAACAAAGGAGAGTGCTTGGCTCTTATTCTGCCCCTACTACAGATCTTTATGGAAAAAGCATTGTGGTGCCTCCTATAGCTGCAAACAACTTTGAGTTGAAGCCACAAATGGTCACCCTGGTGCAACTAAATTGCCAGTATCATGGACTTCCTCATGAAGACCCAAATCAATTTATTTTTGATTTTCTGCAGATATGTGATACTGTGAAGACAAATGGAGAGAACCCAGAGGTGTATGATAAACTCCAATTTTGTGGTTTATCTTGTGCTTATTTTGGGGGATTTTATCACCTTTTTCCACATTTATTCAATGAAATAGCATGGTTTTGTAATTCTCCCTTAATTTATGCTTAAGTGTAAAAACATGCTTTTTAGGCCTTAAATTGGTGATTTTAATTCACTTTAATTCCATTCGATGCCTTGATGTGTTTGTTGAGTGATTTCAGGTTCATAAGGCAAGTATTTGATGGACAAAATGAGGAGAAAAGCATACAAAGTGGAGAATGCATGAAGAAACAAAGATTGGGAATGCATCAATAGGCACGCACGCGTACAAGGCGTGCACGCGCAGAAGTGGTTTCGCATAGGCACGTGCACGCGTACATGACGCGTCCGCGCGGATGAAAAATTTCCCAATCGACGCGCATGCGCACATGACGCGGACGCACTGATACTCTCACGTGACCCACTTAAAGGCAAAACGCTGGGGGGCAATTTCTGAGCTACCCAGGCCCAAATCCAACTTGTTTCTGAGTGTATTTCATGTAGAATTGAAGTCCAAGCAAAGGGGGGAGCAATTAGTTTAGCCAACATGAGCCTTTAGTTAGTTTTCTAGAGAGAGAAGCTCCTTCTTCTCTCTAGAATTAGGTTAGGATTAGGTTAAATTGTCATAGATTCATGTTTAATTTCTTGATCTCATCTTGTTTCTTTTATAATTTCTCATTTCTACGCCTTGATTCTCTTATTTGTGATGTTAATTTCTCATTTTGCTCTCTTTTGTGATGATGAACTCATGTTGGATTTGGTTTACATTTAATGCACATTGATGTTGATGTTTCTTTTATTGATGAATTGAGTTGTGTTCTTACTTTCCTTTCAATTGATAGTTGGTAGATTTTATTATTCTTGCAATTTATGATGTTTATTTCTATTGCATTCTACATGTTTGATGAAATGTTCTCCTTAGTTTTTGAGTAGTTTTGTTGACTCTTGGTCTAAGCTAAGGGAATTGGGTAAACTTGAGTTATTGGGTATAATGGATTTGATGATTTGAGAACCCTTGGTGATCAAATTGACACCCATTAACGCTAACCCACTACTAAGTTAATTAGTAGGTAGGTTAGGACTTAAGGGTTGATGTGATCAAATCTATTTGACGTAACTCAAGCTTAGGAGTAGACATTACGTACTTAAGGCTTTCAGGAAGTAGACTTAATAGGTTGGCCTCTCATGATTATCAATATTTCGTTTGTTGACAAGGATGGTGATAGCACGGAAACTTGTCTCTCAACAATCTTCCTTCAGAAAGTGTACCGAATTGTCGTCAAGTAAAAACTCACAATAGAGTGAGGTCAAATCCCACAGGGATTGATTGGTCAAGCAACTTTAATTAGAGGAATGTTCTAGTTGCGCAAAGCAGAATTTGGTTTGGGAGTTGCAGGAAATTAAATGGCGGGAAAGTAAATAGCAGAAAATGTAAATGCTGGAAGTAAAGAGCTAAAAGTAAAGGACGGAAAGTAAATTGCAGAATTGTAAATGGGAATGGGGAAGATGCTCATGAAAGTAAATTGCAGAAATTAAAGAGAATGGGTGATGAGCGGATAATTTATACGCTTTTTGACATTGTTTTTAGTATGTTTTTAGTAGGATCTAGTTACTTTTAGGGATGTTTTCATTAGTTTTTATGTTAAATTCACATTTCTGGACTTTACTATGAGTTTGTGTGTTTTTCTGTGATTTCAGGTATTTTCTGGCTGAAATTGAGGGACTTGAGCAAAAATCAGATTCAGAGGTTGAAAAAGGACTGCTGATGCTGTTGGATTCTGACCTCTCTGCACTCAAAGTAGATTTTCTGGAGCTACAGAACTCGAAATGGCGCGCTTCCAATTGCGTTGGAAAGTAGACATCTAGGGCTTTCCAGAAATATATAATAGTCCATACTTTGGCCAAGAATTGACGACGTAAGCTGGCGTTCAACGCCAGCCTTCTGCCCAAATCTGGCGTCCAGCGCCAGAAAAGGATCCAAAACCAGAGTTGAACGCCCAAACTGGCACAGAACTTGGCGTTCAACTCCACAAATGGCCTCTGCACGTGCTACACTTAAGCTCAGCCCAAACACACACCAAGTGGGCCCCGGAAGTGGATTTATGCATCAATTACTTACTCATGTAAACCCTAGTGACTAGTTTATTATAAATAGGACCTTTTACTATTGTATTAGGCATCTTTTAGACCATCTTACGTCTCTTTGACCATCTTTGGACGTCTGGTTCTTAGATCATAGGGGGCTGGCCACACGACCATGCCTGGACCTTCACTTATGTATTTTCATACGGTAGAGTTTCTACACTCCATAGATTAAGGTGTGGAGCTCTGCTGTTCCTCAAAGATTAATGCAAAGTACTACTGTTTTCTATTCAATTCTTCTTATTTCGCTTCTAAGATATCCATTCGCACCCAAGAACATGATGAAGGTGATGATTATGTGTGACGCTCATCACCATTCTCCCCTATGAACGCGTGCCTGACAAACACTTCTGTTCTACATGAATTAAGCTAGAATGAGTATCTCTTAGATCTCCTAACCAGAATCTTTGTGGCGTAAGCTAGAATGATGGCGGCATTCAAGAGAATCCGGAAGGTCTAAACCTTGTCTGTGGTATTCCGAGTAGGATTCAATGATTGAATGACTGTGACGAGCTTCAAACTCGCGAGTGCTGGGCGTTAGTGACAGACGCAAAAGGATAGTAAATCCTATTCCAGCATGATCGAGAACCGACAGATGAATAGCCGTGCCGTGACAGGGTGCGTGAGCATATTATTCACTGAGAGGATAAGATGAAGCCATTGGCAAGGGTGATGCCTCCAGACGATTAGCCGTGCCGTGACAGGGCATTGGATCATTTTCCCGAGAGATGACCGAAAGTAGCCATTGACAGTGGTGATGTATCACATAAAGCCAGCCATGGAAAGGAGTAAGACTGATTGGATGAAGGTAGCAGGAAAGCAGAGGTTCAGAGGAACGAAAAGCATCTCCATTCGCTTATCTGAAATTCCTACCAATGATTTACATAAGTACCTCTATCCCTATTCTATTATTTATTATTCGAAAACTCCATTATCACTTTATATCTGTCTGACTGAGATTTACAAGGTGACCATAGCTTGCTTCATACCAACAATCTCCGTGGGATTCGACCCTTACTCACGTAAGGTATTACTTGGACGACCCAGTGCACTTGCTGGTTAGTTGTATCGAAGTTGTGACAATTATGTATTGAGAACAGAGCACCAAGCTTTGGAGCCATTACCAGGGATTGTTCGAGCCTGGAGATCACAATTTCGTGCACCAAGTTTTTGGCGCCGTTGCCGGGGATTGTTTGAGTTTGGACAACTGACGGTTCATCTTGTTGCTCAGATTAGGTAATTTTCTTTTTCTTTTTCTTTTCAAAAAATTTTTCAAAAATATTTTCAAAATTTTATCATCTGTTTTCGAAAAAAAAATAATAAAAATGTTTTCAAAAATTTATTCAAAATTTTTAAGAATGAATTCTAGTGTTTCATGAAGCATGTGAAGCCTGGCTGGCTGTAGAGCCATGTCTAAATTCTTTTGGACTGAGGCTTCCAAACCATCAGAGGCAAGTTACATGCTTGGTAAATGATGAGCAGCAATTTGTTATCAAGATCAATATACTCTGGTGTTAAATGCTGAAGCTTGGCTGGCCATTGGCCATGTCTAGTGTTTTGGACTGGAGCTTTCATTGAAAGCTTGGCTGGCTAGTGAGCCATGTCTAATTCCTGGACTGAAGCTTTAGACTAACATGGCAAGATTCCTGGAATTCATACTAAAAAAATTTTGGAATCCTTATTTTCCTTTTTCAAAATAATTTTTTGAAAAATATAAAATAAAAATCCAAAAAAAAATTAGAAAATCATAAAAATCAAAAATATTTTGTGTTTCTTGTTTGAGTCTTGAGTCATATCATAAGTTTGATGTCAATTGCATATGCATCTTGCATTTTTCGAAAATATCATGCATTCATAGTGTTCTTCATGATCTTCAAGTTGTTCTTGGTGAGTCTTCTTGTTTGATCTTGATGATTTTTTGTTTTGTGTTGTATGTTGTTTTTCATATGCATTCTTGAATTCTTAGTGCGTAAGCATTAAAGAATTCTAAGTTTGGTGTCTTGCATGTTTTCTTTGCATTAAAAATTTTTCAAAAATATGTTCTTGATGTTCATCATGACATTCATAGTGTTCTTGGTGTTCATCTTGACATTCATAGCATTCTTGCATGCATTTATTGTTTTGATCTAAAAATTTCATGCATTGCATAATTTTCATGTTTTCATAAAAATTCAAAAAAAAATCAAAAAATTATCTTTCCCTTTCTCTCATCAAATTCGAAAATTGAGTTGACTTTTTCAAAAATTTTTAAAAATCAAATTGTTTCTTATGAGTCAAATCAAATTTTCAATTTGAAAATCTTATCTTTTTCAAAATCTTTTTCAAAAATCAAATCTTTTTCAAATTTCTTAGTTATTTTCGAAAATTCCAAAAATATTTTTCAAAAATCTTTTTCTTATTTCTAAATCAAATTTTCGAAAATAACTAATCAATTAATGTTTTGATTCAAAAATTTGAAGTTTGTTACTTACTTGTTAAGAAAGATTCAAACTTTAAGTTCTAGAATCATATCTTGTGATTTCTTATGAATCAAGTCATTAATTGTGATTTTAAAAAATCAAATCTTTTTCAAAACTAATCCTATCATATCTTTTCAAAATATCTTCTTATCTTATCTTGTTCAAAAATATCTTTTCAAAATATCTTTTCTAACTTCCTAACTTCTTATCTTTTCAAAATTTGTTTCAACTAACTAACTAACTTTTTGTTTTTTCTTAACTTTTTCAAAACTACCTAACTAACTCTCTCTCTCTAATTTTCGAAAATATCTCCCCCTTTTTCAAAAATTTCTTTTTAATTAACTAATTATTTTTATTTTTATTTTTATTTCAAAAAAAAATTCGAAAAAAAAATACTAACCTTTTTCAAAAACTATTTTCAAAAATCACTAACTCTTTTTCAAAAAGTGTTTTCGAAAATTCACTTCCCCCTCTCATCTTCTTCTATTTGTTTATTGATATACTAACATCTTTCCTTCAACTCTCCAAAAATCCGAACCCCCTCTCTCTCTGAGTTCAGATTTTCTTCCCTTCTTTTCTTCTACTAACACAAGGATCCCTATACTGTGGTATAAAGGATCCATATTATTATTACTATTTTTTCTGTGCCATCTTCTTTGTCATATGAGCAGGAGCAAGGACAAGAACATTCTTGTTAAAGCAGATCCAGAACCTGAAAGGACTCTGAAGAAAAAAATTAAGAGAAGCTAAAATACAACAATCCAGAGATAACCTTTCAGAAATTTTCGAACAGGAAAAGGAGATGGCAGCCAAAAATAATAATAACATAAGGAAGATGCTTGGTGACTTTACTGCACCTAATTCCAATCTACATGGAAGAAGCATCTCCATTCCTGCCATTGGAGCAAACAACTTTGAGCTGAAACCTCAATTAGTTTCTCTGATGCAGCAGAACTGCAAGTTTCATGGACTTCCATCTGAAGATCCTTTTCAGTTCTTAACTGAATTCTTGCAGATATGTGATACTGTTAAGACTAATGGAGTAGATCCTGAAGTCTACAGGCTCATGCTTTTCCCTTTTGCTGTAAGAGACAGAGCTAGATTATGGTTGGATTCTCAACCCAAAGACAGCCTGAACTCTTGGGATAAGCTGGTCCGGCTTTCTTAGCCAAGTACTTTCCTCCTCAAGAGCTGAGCAAGCTTAGAGCTGATGTTCAAACCTTCAGACAGAAAGAAGGTGAATCTCTCTATGAAGCTTGGGAAAGATACAAACAGTTGACCAAAAAGTGTCCTTCTGACATGCTTTCAGAATGGACCATCCTGGATATATTCTATGATGGTCTGTCTGAGTTATCTAAGATGTCATTGGATACCTCTGCAGGTGGATCCATTCACCTAAAGAAAACGCCTGCAGAAGCTCAAGAACTCATTGACATGGTTGCTAATAACCAATTCATGTACACTTTTGAAAGGAATCCTGTGAATAATGGGACGCCTATGAAGAAGGGAGTTCTTGAAGTTGATACTCTGAATGCCATATTGGCTCAGAATAAAATATTGACTCAGCAAGTCAATATGATTTTTCAGAGTCTGCATGGAATGCAAGCTGCATCCAACAGTACTCAAGAGGCTTCTTCTGAAGAAGAAGCTTATGATCCTGAGAACCTTGCAATAGCAGAGGTAAATTACTTAGGTGAACCTTATGGAAACACCTATAACTCAACATGGAGAAATCA